>NC_053161.1:58048588-58348588 GCF_016835505.1 Polypterus senegalus
AAGCACGTTTTTGTGCTTCCCAGAAGAGAATAACAATAATAATAATGCGTGATATTAAAATATAATTCTCTTCATAGGAACAACATCTTCAGTAGGCCCAACAACATCAGGTAAGACCTTTTAATGAATTGAACTGACTGTACAACACAGTTTTTTTTAAATAGATGTGAAAAAATTGTCATATTTTAGCATAGGGAGTACCTTTATCCTGCTTTCTAGAGGAGTATCAAGAAATGGAGCAAATAAGGATAAGCTTGAAGCAATTTTCTGTTGTTTTCCAAAAGTTTCATAAAATGCCAGAAAGTTAAAATATAGCTTCCTTTTACAGGAGTGACTACTTCGACAAGCCCGACATCAACAGGTAAGATTAATTTCCAAAAGCAGTTTCCCTTAGATCTGTGGTATACTTGAAAAAGAGCACAGCCAGCTGATACCGTATATGATGAGATAAAGACAATTGTGTCAAGAGGCTTTTGGGAGGATTTTCGTGAAGCAGACCAGTTCAGTACAATTTCAAGTGGTTGTTGTTTGAAAAAAGTTTGTAATAATGCATGGCACTAAGAATATAATTCTCATTTATAGGGATGACATCTTAGATAAGCCTATCAACAATCTATGAAGTTCATTTATAAATGCAGTTACTCTCATTAGTATTAATACTACTGATCAAAAGAGAATAAACTTTGGTATAATTTAAACAGAACTCGGTCAATATTCACCATTTTTAGAGGAGGGAAACATTTTATGAGGCTTTCTAGAGGAGTTTGTAGAAATTGTTCAACTCAAGATCATTCTATATAGGCTTTTTGTTGTTTCAGAAGTCAAACAATTTGAAGATCACTCAAAAAAGCATAAACCCTTATTTGCGTTGATAATATGCATTACAAAAGTTATGAACTATATTATATATCCACGATATTGGTGGACTATCCCAGTTAACCTTTCAAAGAAAATATCGCCAATATGCATAACAATGTATTACTGTATTTAGAAAACTAACAAGTAAGGAAGGATTTCTTATCATTTTAACGAT
The DNA here is from genome assembly GCF_016835505.1 of Polypterus senegalus. Classification (NCBI taxonomy): domain Eukaryota; kingdom Metazoa; phylum Chordata; class Cladistia; order Polypteriformes; family Polypteridae; genus Polypterus; species Polypterus senegalus. The sequence continues at coordinate 58,049,622 of NC_053161.1, forward strand.
TTCATGTGAGTCTGTGGTTCATTTCACTGAGTAGAAGATCTCACATCATTGTAATGTATATGAATACAGTCAATACATATTTAAAAAAGACAGTCAAGAGATGCTTGGCAAACTCGTACGACCAAGTGAGGAGAAACATTTCCAAATGCCTGTCCTATTTTCTTTAAACTTTATTGACAAGTTTGAGTTGTTCTATTTATTTATTTATCTTTAGTGCCCGCATAATAGGTCAGAATGTATGACCATATTCCAGTATTGTTTACATTCGCCAGCTTGGCAAATAATCATTTATTTGGATAAAAGTCTTTACAATAGAAAGATCTTACAATTTAAAGAAAACAAAATGATTTTTTGTGAAGAAGTTTTAAGCTCTTTTGTTGCCAGTTATTATTTTTTGATAAAATTTAAAACAGCCCGGGTGGTTGGTGTTTCTGGGTTCTTCATGATCTGCTTTATTGTATGTTTGTTTTACAAACTGTGATATACTTGGAGGAAATATCGTTGGAGATGAAATTTTTTTCATAGTGTAGAGCCCATTTGTGTGATTTTCGGGAGAGGGTAGACTCAAGTCTTTTTCTATTCCTTCCCTATTTCTACAACACAGGACAGGTTTAGACGGAGTCTAGTTTGCTTTGAATTCATTATGCTACGTAAATGTTTTCTTTCCTTTGGACATAATAATGCATATCGTAACAGAAAACGGCCGTTCATTTTTACTGAAACATCAGTTCCTCCAACCGGATCAACTCCAGGCAAACTCTTTTCTTTTTAAAAGAAAAACGCCTACTGTAACTAAGTGTGTCTGAAAAAGAACACAATCAATGATTATAGGGGATGGAGCTAGAAATAGTTTTATTTAGACTTTCTAGTGAATGAAGAAAATCGTAAGCCAGTGAGGATAAATCGAAGTAGGTTTGGGATGTTTTTGAATCAGTTTATTGTTAACACATGGTAATCAAAATTATCTATTGTTTCTTTTTCTTTTATACAGGTCCAACTCCTACATCACCTGTTACGACAGGTAAAGATTTTTTTTTTTTACTTAACTATGTAACTTGTCAAATTGCAGTGCACTTGAGAAGGAGCATAAGCAATGCGAATATTGTGTAGCCCAGAGATTTCTTTAATTCTAGCATTGTAAAAGGAAGAAATGAATCAACTGATTCAAATTTAAGCACGTTTCTGTGCTTCCCAGAAGAGAATAACAATAATAATAATGCGTGATATTAAAAATATAATTCTCTTCATAGGAACAACATCTTCAGTAGGCCCAACAACATCAGGTAAGACCTTTTAATGAATTGAACTGACTGTACAATATAGTTTTTTGAATTAGATGTCAAGAAATTGTCATATTTCAGCATTGGGAAAATCGGAAGCCAGTGAGGATAAATCGAAGTAGGTTTGGGATGTTTTTGAATCAGTTTATTGTTAACACATGGTAATCAAAATTATCTATTGTTTCTTTTTCTTTTATACAGGTCCAACTCCTACATCACCTGTTACGACAGGTAAAGATTTTTTTTTTACTTAACTATGTAACTTGTCAAATTGCAGTGCACTTGAGAAGGAGCATAAGCAATGCGAATATTGTGTAGCCCAGAGATTTCTTTAATTCTAGCATTGTAAAGGAAGAAATGAATCAACTGATTCAAATTTAAGCACGTTTTTGTGCTTCCCAGAAGAGAATAACAATAATAATAATGCGTGATATTAAAAATATAATTCTCTTCATAGGAACAACATCTTCAGTAGGCCCAACAACATCAGGTAAGACCTTTTAATGAATTGAACTGACTGTACAACACAGTTTTTTTTAAATAGATGTGAAAAAATTGTCATATTTTAGCATAGGGAGTACCTTTATCCTGCTTTCTAGAGGAGTATCAAGAAATGGAGCAAATAAGGATAAGCTTGAAGCAATTTTCTGTTGTTTTCCAAAAAGTTTCATAAAAATGCCAGAAAGTTAAAATATAGCTTCCTTTTACAGGAGTGACTACTTCGACAAGCCCGACATCAACAGGTAAGATTAATTTCCAAAAGCAGTTTCCCTTAGATCTGTGGTATACTTGAAAAAGAGCACAGCCAGCTGATACCGTATATGATGAGATAAAGACAATTGTGTCAAGAGGCTTTTGGGAGGATTTTCGTGAAGCAGACCAGTTCAGTACAATTTCAAGTGGTTGTTGTTTGAAAAAAGTTTGTAATAATGCATGGCACTAAGAATATAATTCTCATTTATAGGGATGACATCTTAGATAAGCCTATCAACAATCTATGAAGTTCATTTATAAATGCAGTTACTCTCATTAGTATTAATACTACTGATCAAAAGAGAATAAACTTTGGTATAATTTAAACAGAACTCGGTCAATATTCACCATTTTTAGAGGAGGGAAACATTTTATGAGGCTTTCTAGAGGAGTTTGTAGAAATTGTTCAACTCAAGATCATTCTATATAGGCTTTTTGTTGTTTCAGAAGTCAAACAATTTGAAGATCACTCAAAAAAGCATAAACCCTTATTTGCGTTGATAATATGCATTACAAAAGTTATGAACTATATTATATATCCACGATATTGGTGGACTATCCCAGTTAACCTTTCAAAGAAAATATCGCCAATATGCATAACAATGTATTACTGTATTTAGAAAACTAACAAGTAAGGAAGGATTTCTTATCATTTTAACGATTTCATGTGAGTCTGTGGTTCTAGTATTTCACTGAGTAGAAGATCTCACATCATTGTAATGTATATGAATACAGTCAATACATATTTAAAAAAGACAGTCAAGAGATGCTTGGCAAACTCGGTACGACCAAGTGAGGAGAAACATTTCCAAATGCCTGTCCTATTTTCTTTAAACTTTATTGACAAGTTTGAGTTGTTCTATTTATTTATTTATCTTTAGTGCCCGGCATAATAGGTCAGAATGTATGACCATATTCCAGTATTGTTTACATTCGCCAGCTTGGCAAATAATCATTTATTTGGATAAAAGTCTTTACAATAGAAAGATCTTACAATTTAAAGAAAACAAAATGATTTTTTGTGAAGAAGTTTTAAGCTCTTTTGTTGCCAGTTATTATTTTTTGATAAAATTTAACAGGTACAACTCCTACATCACCTGTTACGACAGGTAAAGATTTTTTTTTTACTTAACTAAGTAACTTTTAAAATTGCAGTGCACTTGAGAAGGAGCATAAGCAATGTGAATATTGTGTAGCCCAGAGATTTCTTTAATTCTAGCATTGTAAAGGAAGAAATGAATCAACTGATTCAAATTTAAGCACGTTTTTGTGCTTCCCAGAAGAGAATAACAATAATAATAATGCGTGATATTAAAAATATAATTCTCTTCATAGGAACAACATCTTCAGTAGGCCCAACAACATCAGGTAAGACCTTTTAATGAATTGAACTGACTGTACAATACAGTTTTTTGAATTAGATGTCAAGAAATTGTCATATTTCAGCATTGGGAAAATCGGAAGCCAGTGAGGATAAATCGAAGTAGGTTTGGGATGTTTTTGAATCAGTTTATTGTTAACACATGGTAATCAAAATTATCTATTGTTTCTTTTTCTTTTATACAGGTCCAACTCCTACATCACTTGTTACGACAGGTAAAGATTTTTTTTTTTTACTTAACTATGTAACTTGTCAAATTGCAGTGCACTTGAGAAGGAGCATAAGCAATGCGAATATTGTGTAGCCCAGAGATTTCTTTAATTCTAGCATTGTAAAGGAAGAAATGAATCAACTGATTCAAATTTAAGCACGTTTTTGTGCTTCCCAGAAGAGAATAACAATAATAATAATGCGTGATATTAAAAATATAATTCTCTTCATAGGAACAACATCTTCAGTAGGCCCAACAACATCAGGTAAGACCTTTTCATGAATTGAACTGACTGTACAATACAGTTTTTTGAATTAGATGTCAAGAAATTGTCATATTTCAGCACTGGGAAAATCGGAAGCCAGTGAGGATAAATCGAAGTAGGTTTGGGATGTTTTTGAATCAGTTTATTGTTAACACATGGTAATCAAAATTATCTATTGTTTCTTTTTCTTTTATACAGGTCCAACTCCTACATCACCTGTTACGACAGGTAAAGATTTTTTTTTTTTACTTAACTATGTAACTTGTCAAATTGCAGTGCACTTGAGAAGGAGCATAAGCAATGCGAATATTGTGTAGCCCAGAGATTTCTTTAATTCTAGCATTGTAAAGGAAGAAATGAATCAACTGATTCAAATTTAAGCACGTTTTTGTGCTTCCCAGAAGAGAATAACAATAATAATAATGCGTGATATTAAAAATATAATTCTCTTCATAGGAACAACATCTTCAGTAGGCCCAACAACATCAGGTAAGACCTTTTAATGAATTGAACTGACTGTACAATACAGTTTTTTGAATTAGATGTCAAGAAATTGTCATATTTCAGCATTGGGAAAATCGGAAGCCAGTGAGGATAAATCGAAGTAGGTTTGGGATGTTTTTGAATCAGTTTATTGTTAACACATGGTAATCAAAATTATCTATTGTTTCTTTTTCTTTTATACAGGTCCAACTCCTACATCACCTGTTACGACAGGTAAAGATTTTTTTACTTAACTATGTAACTTGTCAAATTGCAGTGCACTTGAGAAGGAGCATAAGCAATCATGAGATAAAGACAATTGTGTCAAGAGGCTTTTGGGAGGATTTTCGTGAAGCAGACCAGTTCAGTACAATTTCAAGTGGTTGTTGTTTGAAAAAAGTTTGTAATAATGCATGGCACTAAGAATATAATTCTCATTTATAGGGATGACATCTTAGATAAGCCTATCAACAATCTATGAAGTTCATTTATAAATGCAGTTACTCTCATTAGTATTAATACTACTGATCAAAAGAGAATAAACTTTGGTATAATTTAAACAGAACTCGGTCAATATTCACCATTTTTAGAGGAGGGAAACATTTTATGAGGCTTTCTAGAGGAGTTTGTAGAAATTGTTCAACTCAAGATCATTCTATATAGGCTTTTTGTTGTTTCAGAAGTCAAACAATTTGAAGATCACTCAAAAAAGCATAAACCCTTATTTGCGTTGATAATATGCATTACAAAAGTTATGAACTATATTATATATCCACGATATTGGTGGACTATCCCAGTTAACCTTTCAAAGAAAATATCGCCAATATGCATAACAATGTATTACTGTATTTAGAAAACTAACAAGTAAGGAAGGATTTCTTATCATTTTAACGATTTCATGTGAGTCTGTGGTTCTAGTATTTCACTGAGTAGAAGATCTCACATCATTGTAATGTATATGAATACAGTCAATACATATTTAAAAAAGACAGTCAAGAGATGCTTGGCAAACTCGTGCGACCAAGTGAGGAGAAACATTTCCAAATGCCTGTCCTATTTTCTTTAAACTTTATTGACAAGTTTGAGTTGTTCTATTTATTTATTTATCTTTAGTGCCCGGCATAATAGGTCAGAATGTATGACCATATTCCAGTATTGTTTACATTCGCCAGCTTGGCAAATAATCATTTATTTGGATAAAAGTCTTTACAATAGAAAGATCTTACAATTTAAAGAAAACAAAATGATTTTTTGTGAAGAAGTTTTAAGCTCTTTTGTTGCCAGTTATTATTTTTTGATAAAATTTAAAACAGCCCGGGTGGTTGGTGTTTCTGGGTTCTTCATGATCTGCTTTATTGTATGTTTGTTTTACAAACTGTGATATACTTGGAGGAAATATCGTTGGAGATGAAATTTTTTTCATAGTGTAGAGCCGCCCATTTGTGTGATTTTCGGGAGAGGGTAGACTCAAGTCTTTTTCTATTCCTTCCCTATTTCTACAACACAGGACAGGTTTAGACGGAGTCTAGTTTGCTTTGAATTCATTATGCTACGTAAATGTTTTCTTTCCTTTGGACATAATAATGCATATCGTAACAGAAAACGGCCGTTCATTTTTACTGAAACATCAGTTCCTCCAACCGGATCAACTCCAGGCAAACTCTTTTCTTTTTAAAAGAAAAACGCCTACTGTAACTAAGTGTGTCTGAAAAGAACACAATCAATGATTATAGGGGATGGAGCTAGAAATAGTTTTATTTAGACTTTCTAGTGAATGAAGAAAATCGTAAGCCAGTGAGGATAAATCGAAGTAGGTTTGGGATGTTTTTGAATCAGTTTATTGTTAACACATGGTAATCAAAATTATCTATTGTTTCTTTTTCTTTTATACAGGTCCAACTCCTACATCACCTGTTACGACAGGTAAAGATTTTTTTTTTTTTACTTAACTATGTAACTTGTCAAATTGCAGTGCACTTGAGAAGGAGCATAAGCAATGCGAATATTGTGTAGCCCAGAGATTTCTTTAATTCTAGCATTGTAAAGGAAGAAATGAATCAACTGATTCAAATTTAAGCACGTTTCTGTGCTTCCCAGAAGAGAATAACAATAATAATAATGCGTGATATTAAAAATATAATTCTCTTCATAGGAACAACATCTTCAGTAGGCCCAACAACATCAGGTAAGACCTTTTAATGAATTGAACTGACTGTACAATATAGTTTTTTGAATTAGATGTCAAGAAATTGTCATATTTCAGCATTGGGAAAATCGGAAGCCAGTGAGGATAAATCGAAGTAGGTTTGGGATGTTTTTGAATCAGTTTATTGTTAACACATGGTAATCAAAATTATCTATTGTTTCTTTTCTTTTATACAGGTCCAACTCCTACATCACCTGTTACGACAGGTAAAGATTTTTTTTTTTTACTTAACTATGTAACTTGTCAAATTGCAGTGCACTTGAGAAGGAGCATAAGCAATGCGAATATTGTGTAGCCCCGAGATTTCTTTAATTCTAGCATTGTAAAGGAAGAAATGAATCAACTGATTCAAATTTAAGCACGTTTTTGTGCTTCCCAGAAGAGAATAACAATAATAATAATGCGTGATATTAAAAATATAATTCTCTTCATAGGAACAACATCTTCAGTAGGCCCAACAACATCAGGTAAGACCTTTCCAACAACATCAGGTAAGACCTTTTAATGAATTGAACTGACTGTACAACACAGTTTTTTTTAAATAGATGTGAAAAAATTGTCATATTTTAGCATAGGGAGTACCTTTATCCTGCTTTCTAGAGGAGTATCAAGAAATGGAGCAAATAAGGATAAGCTTGAAGCAATTTTCTGTTGTTTTCCAAAAAGTTTCATAAAAATGCCAGAAAGTTAAAATATAGCTTCCTTTTACAGGAGTGACTACTTCGACAAGCCCGACATCAACAGGTAAGATTAATTTCCAAAAGCAGTTTCCCTTAGATCTGTGGTATACTTGAAAAAGAGCACAGCCAGCTGATACCGTATATGATGAGATAAAGACAATTGTGTCAAGAGGCTTTTGGGAGGATTTTCGTGAAGCAGACCAGTTCAGTACAATTTCAAGTGGTTGTTGTTTGAAAAAAGTTTGTAATAATGCATGGCACTAAGAATATAATTCTCATTTATAGGGATGACATCTTAGATAAGCCTATCAACAATCTATGAAGTTCATTTATAAATGCAGTTACTCTCATTAGTATTAATACTACTGATCAAAAGAGAATAAACTTTGGTATAATTTAAACAGAACTCGGTCAATATTCACCATTTTTAGAGGAGGGAAACATTTTATGAGGCTTTCTAGAGGAGTTTGTAGAAATTGTTCAACTCAAGATCATTCTATATAGGCTTTTTGTTGTTTCAGAAGTCAAACAATTTGAAGATCACTCAAAAAAGCATAAACCCTTATTTGCGTTGATAATATGCATTACAAAAGTTATGAACTATATTATATATCCACGATATTGGTGGACTATCCCAGTTAACCTTTCAAAGAAAATATCGCCAATATGCATAACAATGTATTACTGTATTTAGAAAACTAACAAGTAAGGAAGGATTTCTTATCATTTTAACGATTTCATGTGAGTCTGTGGTTCTAGTATTTCACTGAGTAGAAGATCTCACATCATTGTAATGTATATGAATACAGTCAATACATATTTAAAAAAGACAGTCAAGAGATGCTTGGCAAACTCGGTACGACCAAGTGAGGAGAAACATTTCCAAATGCCTGTCCTATTTTCTTTAAACTTTATTGACAAGTTTGAGTTGTTCTATTTATTTATTTATCTTTAGTGCCCGGCATAATAGGTCAGAATGTATGACCATATTCCAGTATTGTTTACATTCGCCAGCTTGGCAAATAATCATTTATTTGGATAAAAGTCTTTACAATAGAAAGATCTTACAATTTAAAGAAAACAAAATGATTTTTTGTGAAGAAGTTTTAAGCTCTTTTGTTGCCAGTTATTATTTTTTGATAAAATTTAAAACAGCCCGGGTGGTTGGTGTTTCTGGGTTCTTCATGATCTGCTTTATTGTATGTTTGTTTTACAAACTGTGATATACTTGGAGGAAATATCGTTGGAGATGAAATTTTTTTCATAGTGTAGAGCCGCCATTTGTGTGATTTTCGGAGAGGGTAGACTCAAGTCTTTTTCTATTCCTTCCCTATTTCTACAACACAGGACAGGTTTAGACGGAGTCTAGTTTGCTTTGAATTCATTATGCTACGTAAATGTTTTCTTTCCTTTGGACATAATAATGCATATCGTAACAGAAAACGGCCGTTCATTTTTACTGAAACATCAGTTCCTCCAACCGGATCAACTCCAGGCAAACTCTTTTCTTTTTAAAAGAAAAACGCCTACTGTAACTAAGTGTGTCTGAAAAAGAACACAATCAATGATTATAGGGGATGGAGCTAGAAATAGTTTTATTTAGACTTTCTAGTGAATGAAGAAAATCGTAAGCCAGTGAGGATAAATCGAAGTAGGTTTGGGATGTTTTTGAATCAGTTTATTGTTAACACATGGTAATCAAAATTATCTATTGTTTCTTTTTCTTTTATACAGGTCCAACTCCTACATCACCTGTTACGACAGGTAAAGATTTTTTTTTTTTACTTAACTATGTAACTTGTCAAATTGCAGTGCACTTGAGAAGGAGCATAAGCAATGCGAATATTGTGTAGCCCAGAGATTTCTTTAATTCTAGCATTGTAAAGGAAGAAATGAATCAACTGATTCAAATTTAAGCACGTTTCTGTGCTTCCCAGAAGAGAATAACAATAATAATAATGCGTGATATTAAAAATATAATTCTCTTCATAGGAACAACATCTTCAGTAGGCCCAACAACATCAGGTAAGACCTTTTAATGAATTGAACTGACTGTACAATATAGTTTTTTGAATTAGATGTCAAGAAATTGTCATATTTCAGCATTGGGAAAATCGGAAGCCAGTGAGGATAAATCGAAGTAGGTTTGGGATGTTTTTGAATCAGTTTATTGTTAACACATGGTAATCAAAATTATCTATTGTTTCTTTTCTTTTATACAGGTCCAACTCCTACATCACCTGTTACGACAGGTAAAGATTTTTTTACTTAACTATGTAACTTGTCAAATTGCAGTGCACTTGAGAAGGAGCATAAGCAATGCGAATATTGTGTAGCCCCGAGATTTCTTTAATTCTAGCATTGTAAAGGAAGAAATGAATCAACTGATTCAAATTTAAGCACGTTTTTGTGCTTCCCAGAAGAGAATAACAATAATAATAATGCGTGATATTAAAAATATAATTCTCTTCATAGGAACAACATCTTCAGTAGGCCCAACAACATCAGGTAAGACCTTTTAATGAATTGAACTGACTGTACAACACAGTTTTTTTTAAATAGATGTGAAAAAATTGTCATATTTTAGCATAGGGAGTACCTTTATCCTGCTTTCTAGAGGAGTATCAAGAAATGGAGCAAATAAGGATAAGCTTGAAGCAATTTTCTGTTGTTTTCCAAAAAGTTTCATAAAAATGCCAGAAAGTTAAAATATAGCTTCCTTTTACAGGAGTGACTACTTCGACAAGCCCGACATCAACAGGTAAGATTAATTTCCAAAAGCAGTTTCCCTTAGATCTGTGGTATACTTGAAAAAGAGCACAGCCAGCTGATACCGTATATGATGAGATAAAGACAATTGTGTCAAGAGGCTTTTGGGAGGATTTTCGTGAAGCAGACCAGTTCAGTACAATTTCAAGTGGTTGTTGTTTGAAAAAAGTTTGTAATAATGCATGGCACTAAGAATATAATTCTCATTTATAGGGATGACATCTTAGATAAGCCTATCAACAATCTATGAAGTTCATTTATAAATGCAGTTACTCTCATTAGTATTAATACTACTGATCAAAAGAGAATAAACTTTGGTATAATTTAAACAGAACTCGGTCAATATTCACCATTTTTAGAGGAGGGAAACATTTTATGAGGCTTTCTAGAGGAGTTTGTAGAAATTGTTCAACTCAAGATCATTCTATATAGGCTTTTTGTTGTTTCAGAAGTCAAACAATTTGAAGATCACTCAAAAAAGCATAAACCCTTATTTGCGTTGATAATATGCATTACAAAAGTTATGAACTATATTATATATCCACGATATTGGTGGACTATCCCAGTTAACCTTTCAAAGAAAATATCGCCAATATGCATAACAATGTATTACTGTATTTAGAAAACTAACAAGTAAGGAAGGATTTCTTATCATTTTAACGATTTCATGTGAGTCTGTGGTTCTAGTATTTCACTGAGTAGAAGATCTCACATCATTGTAATGTATATGAATACAGTCAATACATATTTAAAAAAGACAGTCAAGAGATGCTTGGCAAACTCGGTACGACCAAGTGAGGAGAAACATTTCCAAATGCCTGTCCTATTTTCTTTAAACTTTATTGACAAGTTTGAGTTGTTCTATTTATTTATTTATCTTTAGTGCCCGGCATAATAGGTCAGAATGTATGACCATATTCCAGTATTGTTTACATTCGCCAGCTTGGCAAATAATCATTTATTTGGATAAAAGTCTTTACAATAGAAAGATCTTACAATTTAAAGAAAACAAAATGATTTTTTGTGAAGAAGTTTTAAGCTCTTTTGTTGCCAGTTATTATTTTTTGATAAAATTTAAAACAGCCCGGGTGGTTGGTGTTTCTGGGTTCTTCATGATCTGCTTTATTGTATGTTTGTTTTACAAACTGTGATATACTTGGAGGAAATATCGTTGGAGATGAAATTTTTTTCATAGTGTAGAGCCGCCCATTTGTGTGATTTTCGGGAGAGGGTAGACTCAAGTCTTTTTCTATTCCTTCCCTATTTCTACAACACAGGACAGGTTTAGACGGAGTCTAGTTTGCTTTGAATTCATTATGCTACGTAAATGTTTTCTTTCCTTTGGACATAATAATGCATATCGTAACAGAAAACGGCCGTTCATTTTTACTGAAACATCAGTTCCTCCAACCGGATCAACTCCAGGCAAACTCTTTTCTTTTTAAAAGAAAAACGCCTACTGTAACTAAGTGTGTCTGAAAAGAACACAATCAATGATTATAGGGGATGGAGCTAGAAATAGTTTTATTTAGACTTTCTAGTGAATGAAGAAAATCGTAAGCCAGTGAGGATAAATCGAAGTAGGTTTGGGATGTTTTTGAATCAGTTTATTGTTAACACATGGTAATCAAAATTATCTATTGTTTCTTTTTCTTTTATACAGGTCCAACTCCTACATCACCTGTTACGACAGGTAAAGATTTTTTTACTTAACTATGTAACTTGTCAAATTGCAGTGCACTTGAGAAGGAGCATAAGCAATGCGAATATTGTGTAGCCCAGAGATTTCTTTAATTCTAGCATTGTAAAGGAAGAAATGAATCAACTGATTCAAATTTAAGCACGTTTCTGTGCTTCCCAGAAGAGAATAACAATAATAATAATGCGTGATATTAAAAATATAATTCTCTTCATAGGAACAACATCTTCAGTAGGCCCAACAACATCAGGTAAGACCTTTTAATGAATTGAACTGACTGTACAATATAGTTTTTTGAATTAGATGTCAAGAAATTGTCATATTTCAGCATTAAAATCGGAAGCCAGTGAGGATAAATCGAAGTAGGTTTGGGATGTTTTTGAATCAGTTTATTGTTAACACATGGTAATCAAAATTATCTATTGTTTCTTTTTCTTTTATACAGGTCCAACTCCTACATCACCTGTTACGACAGGTAAAGATTTTTTTTTTTTACTTAACTATGTAACTTGTCAAATTGCAGTGCACTTGAGAAGGAGCATAAGCAATGCGAATATTGTGTAGCCCCGAGATTTCTTTAATTCTAGCATTGTAAAGGAAGAAATGAATCAACTGATTCAAATTTAAGCACGTTTTTGTGCTTCCCAGAAGAGAATAACAATAATAATAATGCGTGATATTAAAAATATAATTCTCTTCATAGGAACAACATCTTCAGTAGGCCCAACAACATCAGGTAAGACCTTTTAATGAATTGAACTGACTGTACAACACAGTTTTTTTTAAATAGATGTGAAAAAATTGTCATATTTTAGCATAGGGAGTACCTTTATCCTGCTTTCTAGAGGAGTATCAAGAAATGGAGCAAATAAGGATAAGCTTGAAGCAATTTTCTGTTGTTTTCCAAAAAGTTTCATAAAAATGCCAGAAAGTTAAAATATAGCTTCCTTTTACAGGAGTGACTACTTCGACAAGCCCGACATCAACAGGTAAGATTAATTTCCAAAAGCAGTTTCCCTTAGATCTGTGGTATACTTGAAAAAGAGCACAGCCAGCTGATACCGTATATGATGAGATAAAGACAATTGTGTCAAGAGGCTTTTGGGAGGATTTTCGTGAAGCAGACCAGTTCAGTACAATTTCAAGTGGTTGTTGTTTGAAAAAAGTTTGTAATAATGCATGGCACTAAGAATATAATTCTCATTTATAGGGATGACATCTTAGATAAGCCTATCAACAATCTATGAAGTTCATTTATAAATGCAGTTACTCTCATTAGTATTAATACTACTGATCAAAAGAGAATAAACTTTGGTATAATTTAAACAGAACTCGGTCAATATTCACCATTTTTAGAGGAGGGAAACATTTTATGAGGCTTTCTAGAGGAGTTTGTAGAAATTGTTCAACTCAAGATCATTCTATATAGGCTTTTTGTTGTTTCAGAAGTCAAACAATTTGAAGATCACTCAAAAAAGCATAAACCCTTATTTGCGTTGATAATATGCATTACAAAAGTTATGAACTATATTATATATCCACGATATTGGTGGACTATCCCAGTTAACCTTTCAAAGAAAATATCGCCAATATGCATAACAATGTTTACTGTATTTAGAAAACTAACAAGTAAGGAAGGATTTCTTATCATTTTAACGATTTCATGTGAGTCTGTGGTTCTAGTATTTCACTGAGTAGAAGATCTCACATCATTGTAATGTATATGAATACAGTCAATACATATTTAAAAAAGACAGTCAAGAGATGCTTGGCAAACTCGGTACGACCAAGTGAGGAGAAACATTTCCAAATGCCTGTCCTATTTTCTTTAAACTTTATTGACAAGTTTGAGTTGTTCTATTTATTTATTTATCTTTAGTGCCCGGCATAATAGGTCAGAATGTATGACCATATTCCAGTATTGTTTACATTCGCCAGCTTGGCAAATAATCATTTATTTGGATAAAAGTCTTTACAATAGAAAGATCTTACAATTTAAAGAAAACAAAATGATTTTTTGTGAAGAAGTTTTAAGCTCTTTTGTTGCCAGTTATTATTTTTTGATAAAATTTAAAACAGCCCGGGTGGTTGGTGTTTCTGGGTTCTTCATGATCTGCTTTATTGTATGTTTGTTTTACAAACTGTGATATACTTGGAGGAAATATCGTTGGAGATGAAATTTTTTTCATAGTGTAGAGCCGCCCATTTGTGTGATTTTCGGGAGAGGGTAGACTCAAGTCTTTTTCTATTCCTTCCCTATTTCTACAAAGGACAGGTTTAGACGGAGTCTAGTTTGCTTTGAATTCATTATGCTACGTAAATGTTTTCTTTCCTTTGGACATAATAATGCATATCGTAACAGAAAACGGCCGTTCATTTTTACTGAAACATCAGTTCCTCCAACCGGATCAACTCCAGGCAAACTCTTTTCTTTTTAAAAGAAAAACGCCTACTGTAACTAAGTGTGTCTGAAAAAGAACACAATCAATGATTATAGGGGATGGAGCTAGAAATAGTTTTATTTAGACTTTCTAGTGAATGAAGAAAATCGTAAGCCAGTGAGGATAAATCGAAGTAGGTTTGGGATGTTTTTGAATCAGTTTATTGTTAACACATGGTAATCAAAATTATCTATTGTTTCTTTTTCTTTTATACAGGTCCAACTCCTACATCACCTGTTACGACAGGTAAAGATTTTTTTTTTTTACTTAACTATGTAACTTGTCAAATTGCAGTGCACTTGAGAAGGAGCATAAGCAATGCGAATATTGTGTAGCCCAGAGATTTCTTTAATTCTAGCATTGTAAAGGAAGAAATGAATCAACTGATTCAAATTTAAGCACGTTTCTGTGCTTCCCAGAAGAGAATAACAATAATAATAATGCAAATATAATTCTCTTCATAGGAACAACATCTTCAGTAGGCCCAACAACATCAGGTAAGACCTTTTAATGAATTGAACTGACTGTACAATATAGTTTTTTGAATTAGATGTCAAGAAATTGTCATATTTCAGCATTGGGAAAATCGGAAGCCAGTGAGGATAAATCGAAGTAGGTTTGGGATGTTTTTGAATCAGTTTATTGTTAACACATGGTAATCAAAATTATCTATTGTTTCTATTTCTTTTATTTCAAACTCAGCTTAATATCCCTTAAAAAAGAATGTTTCCAGCAGTGCTAGAATGCAAAATACTGATGTTACCCCTATATGTACTGTAATTCCTTCAAGCAAGTTTTCTTTGATATGCACTGTCGTTTTCATTTGGTATAATTAGGGTAAATACGTAATAATTTAATTTAATAAAAATACTGTAAAATGTATGGGTACTCAACAATAATGAATGATATTGATTGAAGATGAGGATGATGAATTAGCTGTGCTGTACGATGAAGGTATGTAATGAAGATAATGACTACACAGCAAAGTAGAGGATTTACAGCTTCTCGGGTGGCTACTGTGGCATTATTTTTTAGTCAGTAGTTCAACCTTCTCCTGGAGTGTCTTAAACTTCTTCTGGTGTTTAGGTTCATTGCCAGAAGCCTTAGAAGGTGCAGGACATTTGCGCAGCATCTTAGGGCTTTACGAAGATCAAAACGAAAAACACGAGAATGCTCAGCGAAACACCCGAGATAGCTACATGAGGTAAACTGTTATGATACAGGAATGCTTGGCTGCATCTGCCAGAGATGCGTCACAGAGCAGTAGCCAGTCAGCAGCAAGGAGAAATGAAAAACACTCTCGGATTGGCTACTTTCACCTTCACAAGCCGCGTTTTCCTCTACTGTTGCTTTGTGTTCTCTCTACAGTACAGTATTGCTAAGTTAAAAGCCATAAAAAAATTACGTAGGATATTTGCGGTTTCCACTAACAATTATTAGTTAGGTTTTAAGGAAAAATCCGCAAACGACTGAGGCCGCGAACTCTTAACCACAACTTTGCAGGATTCTACTGTATATATATATATATATATATATATATATATATATATATACTGTATGTATATATATATATACTGTATATATATATATATATATCTATATATATATATATATATACACACACACACAGTACCTTCACAATGTATGAGTTTAAACGATTTTAGCATAAGGCTGCAATATGGCAAAATGTGCAAAAAATAAAGGTGATTAGGTCAATCAATGTAACTAGAACAATTAATACGCTTAATATAGTTTGACAAAGAGAACACGATTCAGGCCATCAACCTCATCAAGCCAGCTAATCGCTAACTTGTCCTAATATTTATACAAGATACTGTTCTAATAATTGACACATATTTTCCTTCAACATCATAATCCCAGTATGAATAGTTTTGTAGACTGTATGTAACCAGTAAATAAAGAGTTAAATCTTCTGTGGCGTAAGGGACAATCTGAACTAAATGTAAAATGAAAAACCTGAAAAATTTTAGCATTGCAATTCTATTCAGCTCTCTCATTTTCTCAGTAAAAAATAAAGTGAGAAAGACCTTACTCTTACAGTAGTGGAGAATTGAAAACCAACAATTTAAAATTTAACATTGACCATATATACACAAGATTAGACAACAACTTATGTCTCTTAAGTTTTGAATTTGCCCGCTGTTTTTTTTTTTTTTTTAAATAGTATCAGTAGACTCTTACCTGCTTATCTTTCTCTTTGGAGTTATCCTTGATGGAGAAATCCCTTTATCAGATGTAGTTTTTTGTTTGTTATATTGAGTATTCTCCAGTATATCAATCTTCTTTACAGTGGTTTAGAGCTGGAATATATTTTACTGGAAATAAAAGCAAGATTTACTCAAAGACATAAACCAGCTGATTCTACAAAATGTACCAGCCTTTGTTTATAGCTTTTCTTATTTAATCCTTAAAATCATTTTACACATTTAGACCCCTATTTTGTATTATAAATTGTTTCTCAATGGCATTGTAGTGTTTTTCAAAAACCCCATTAAAAAGAATGAATCTGATTATTTTATTTTAATTGTTTTTTTGCTCTGACAAAATATTGCAATTATTGTTCTTCTACTACAGCCTAATTTTATTCTCAGTGTGTTTAATGAGTATAACAGTTAGTCAGAACTCTCCAGAGATCAGCTCTAATCTTTTTGTATCTTTACCACTGACCAGAAACACCTGTAACTGGAACAAAAATGACTTCTCCTACTCTGCCACAAATGAAAAGTACCTCATCAGGTAAATGTAAACATGTTCTGTCTTTTTTTAAGGTTTATGTTAATAAAAGATAATATACAGTATGCTTTGTGTAAGAAATACAATTTTTAAATTATGCATATTTTAGTTTTCCTAAGACATGTTGTTTAAGGACTAATACCGGAGGCCATCTGAGATGAGACAACTCTAATTAAAATCAATTACCTGGTCACTTTTATACCATCTACTGTACTGTGCTGTGTGTACCTAATCAGGGAGTTTCTGTGAAAATATGTGTTAAAAGTATTGAAGGCATCCCTCATTTTCTGTGTGTTTAGGCGACTAATGTAATGCAAGTTCCTCATGCTTGAGTTTTGTTGATAGTGCTTTTAGACATAACATTTTGTTGTACTTTCATTCTGTGTAATAATACATGGGTAGGATGAAATTGTAAGCTGACACAAAAGGCTTTAATTGATATGGACACCATCTGTATATAGAACGTTCCTGTTTCCCTGGACACTATGGTTTATCAATCAAAATGCAGATGTCAAAAACCTTACTTTTTTCTGTATTTTAGACATGACTGATTTTTCATGTTTTTTCAGACAATGCACTGTGCCATTTATTGGATGGAGCAACTTGCTAGATACATTTGGTCATCAAACACATCTGTTCTGTTTGCAAGACCTGGTCAATCAGACGTTCAGTGATCGTGATTTACACAACTAAGTCAACACTCCAGACAGTTTGCTTCAATCATAAATACACCCATTCAGTGACTGCTTCAAGTGAAAAGCACAAAACTACTGTTATTTTTAAAGAACTGCAACCCCCAAAATAACCACAAACAAAAGACATTTGATATTTTATAAAAATAAATAAAATATAAAAAGTAAAAAAAATAGAGGGCTATTCTGTTTTACAAAAAGAAAACACACTCTCTTAATGTAGAACATATCTTATTGAAAGAAATACTTTTTACGTATTGCATTTTTATTTTTTATTATGTTTGATACTTTGTTTCTAAACAGTTTTTTCAAACTTATAAATTGCAGCAAAGCTGCCAGTGACATAATTAACATTATTGACTGATAAGCTTCTGTTTTTGTCAGTTTGGCATGTATAACTACAATGCACAACTTTCAGTACATACTATGGAACCACTGTATTTGCAAACATTGTTAATGTTTATAGCTGTGCATACCTCAGTTATGAAAATGCAGAAGAGAAAAAAAGTATGAGAAAACATGTCCTTTTTTAAGTGGAAAACCCTACCTTTACAAACTGACAAAACAAAGCATTGTTTGTATTTCAGACAACACAGTTTTGGCTCTTGTTTTATCTTCAATTTATAATCAATATTTAGTACTTATCTGACTTATTCTGTTTTAGTGACTCCACTGACAATTTCCCATGAGCAGTTTGTTCTTCTCTGCTTCTCAATAAACAAACAAAAAACCTGACTTTTCTACCATGGATATGATACTGTCAGTGCAGGAAGCATAGTTTGATATGACCTGGGCTGCTTTATTGCATATTTTTATATAGGTTTGACATTCCATTATTCTCTTAGACTATTAAGACTACTTATTTTCATGTCCTAACTTCACTTTTGGGTTTATAGTTTGGGGTTATATAGGCTCATATTCAGATGAAACTTTCCCAAGATGCCCATGCAAATAAAAACTTCTTACAGGGGAGGTATATGAAGGTGTATGGTGTATGAATATAGAATATTCCTACTGGCAATACATTAGTTTTTAGCAGAAAAAAAAATTAACAATAATGTCTGATATTTTGATTATTTTCTTTTTTTAGTTCCTTCTTGTACTGGACACTGGACAGGATGGATTAACAAAAACTACCCAACTATAGAAAATGGTGGAGATTTTGAAAATGTGGAAGGCTTGTGTCCATATGGAATTGAAAACATCCAGTGCCAGTCTTTACATACCAGTTATACTAATCAAAATGTGACATGTAACACAGGCCAAGGATTAATTTGCAAAAACAAAAACCAAGTTTCTACAAATGGCATAAGCATGTGTGCTGATTATTCCATTCGTGTTTGCTGCAGCAGCCCTACTTCCCCTCCACCATGCACTTGTACTTCTGGAAATATGACCTTTTCCTGTGGCACATCTTGGTCTGAAAACTGTGCTGATATCACATGCATTTCAGAAAACACATTTCATTCTGTACCTGTCACATGCCCTCCAAATCCAAAACCAATGTGTGATAATAGAATGGAGCCAACAGCAATCCAAAATGGGTGCTGCAGCTCCTGGGACTGTGGCAGTAAGTATAGCAGTCTTCTCCTAATAATTCTGTTTTATGTAATTTAAAATAGTTTATAGTTCTTGATATAATTTTTTTTTTATTATATAGGTCAGTGTCAGGTCTTTGGAGAAGGCCACTACGTAACATTCAGTGGTGCTCAGTATACCTTCTTAGAGGGCTGTACTTATATTCTAGTAAAGGAAAAGACTCCAGTGTATGGATTTTCGGTTGTGGTGGATAATTACAATTGTACAAATGGAGCATCTTGTGCAAAAGGAGTTACAGTAAAATTCAGAGGCAACACTGTGTCTGTCACAATAAATCCTTTAAATTCCAAAGCGGGTGATTCTGAAATAATGGTAAGTTATTTTTTTTATTTATTTGTATGACTGCACACATTTACTTATCCTGTTTAAAAAAAAAAGAAATGAAAAAAATGACTGCATTATCATTGAATAAGAAGTATAAAGCAGTTTGATTCTTTATTTTTTGCAAGATAAATTTTTACACCTGGTTCTGTGTCAAAACAAATGCAAATGATACATACACACACTGTACATATTATCTACGAACATTAATTTGACAATGCAAAATCCATAAACATGAATTAAATGTAATTTGTTAATATTTTCACTTCATGAAAGATATATTTTTTATTATATTTTTATACATAATACTAGCTGTGCTACCTGTCTAAGACAGGTTGAAGTAATTAACAGAGACCTCAGCATTAATATGTGCAGTGCACCATATGTCTCTGTTATATGCCATTTAGTTTGGGATTCGTAAAAGCATAACACTGGTTGGTGATGCGCCACCTACTGGAGTGACAAATGCAATGCATTTTATTACTAAACGTGTGATACGCCATCTTTTTGAATGACGTAGCAACGTTTATTAAGGTGGATATGCGGGAATATTTTCCCATGTAAAAAATGCTGCAGCAAAACGAATACTTAATTTATTTAGTTAGTGTTTTAAAACTTTCACATTAGCTACGGTAGATGTTTGTATGGCTCAGCTCACAATGCTTTAAAGCACTGTTTCTCAACCTGTACGGTCTCAGAACTCAGTTTCTAGTTTTTAATTTCATTGTCAATCCACAATCAGGGGGTTTGGTGAAACAAGACCGACTGTAACAGTAGCTCTTCTTTGGTGAAATGATTGCGAATGGAAGTGCAGTGGCAGGTTGTATGAGTGTCCTGCTTGGTGAAACATCATGAAATGTGCACAGTGACACACAGGGGAAAATATTGCACAACACTGTCAATCACATAGGCAACATACCACAACCCACTCACACACCCAACAACGGCAATTTACAGCCTTAAAGTTGGTCACAACCTAGTGGTTGAGAAACTCAGCTCTAAAGCACAAGACAAATCTCACCAATGATATGACAATGAATCAGCCAACAGTGAAATTGTGTATTTCCTTGAGTATTTGCAGCCGGAGTAATGTTTATTAGTATAACAACTAAAGTATGACAAATATAATGAAAGCACATACAACACAAGATTAAATGGTGTGGGAAAAAATTGGGTACAATCTTCATTTATGAATACACTGGACTAGTCCCCCATTGACTGTACAAATATAGATGTATTTTTTAGTTGTTGTTAATTATCTCACGAGTCGCTATGATTTTGACGACAGAGATTTGCTGCTTCCTCAAAGCCTGCCGCTGTTGCGCAGCCGTGCCTACTGAGAAACCTGACACCGGGTCATTTGCATACTAACAGTGATTGAATGTTTAGCTGGGGGGAGGGTGAGTGGAGGATCTTTGCAGAGTGCTGTGTGAGCTGCGGACAAACAGTGCATGGAGGAAAAGAGCGAACAAGAGGTGAAACCTATCATCTCATTTGTGCCTTTTCCAGTGGATTTTTCAGCTACTGTAGTACATCTTGTCCACATTCAGTTTGTGGGTAATCTATTATTTTCTCTCTCAGCTTCTAAAAGTTTGATTTAAGGGGGCAGGACTTTGTTTAAGGGGGCATTGCCCCCCCTTGCCCCAGCGTAGAGCCGGCCCCGTTGGGAAAGTGTTTTGTGAACTAATGAAAATAGGGTTAAATTGGAAGAATATGCAGCAATATATATGATGTGCAAAAGTCATAGCATACCAGCTCAGAAGCATTACCCCAACAGTAAAGTATGGTGGAAAGACCATCATTTTTGGGGATGCCTTGAAGCCAGCTTGCCATCATCAAGGGGTAAATGAACTCTCCAGCTTATCAGGGTACCCTACAAGAAAATTTCAGAGTGGTTGTCTGCCAGTTGAAGCTTAGTAGAAGTTGGGTGATGCAGCAGAATAATTACTCAAAACAGAAAAGTAAATCAACTACATAATGGCTTTTGGAGTAGCCAAGTCAGAATCCACACCTTAAACCAATGGAGATTCTATAGAATGAAACACAAGCGAGACTTTCACCAAATAAAAATATGGCTGAGCTGAAGCATGAGGAATGGTCTAAAATTCCTCCTGAACATTATGCAGATCTGATCCACAACTACCAAAACCACCTGTTTAAGATTATTGTTGTCAAAGGAGGTTCAATGAGTTATTAAATCTGAGGGTTCACTTGCATTTTCAACAGCACAATGTGAATTTTGATAAAGACTCAGATTATAATTGTTTGTGTGCTAGCAGCTTAAGCATATTGTGCTTGTCTGTATTTGTTACATAGATGAAGATCAGATTTTATGACAAATTAATGCAGCAAGCCAGATAATTCCTAAGGGTTCACATACTTTTTCTAGCAAATGTAGTTATGTAATTTTAATCGGACATGCCTTCTGGTGGTGAAAGTACATTACTTTAAAAAAGCAGAGACGTAGTGGCAGTGGTATAGGCATATACAATATGATTATTTAAAATTCATTAATTTGCTTTTAATTGTTTAGATAACATAGAGTACCAAAACACCATAGCTCTGAAAGAAGTGCCTTTGTCATGGTATGGCTTCATTTAATGCTTAAAAAAATTAATTACGTTTTAAATTGAATCTATTTCATGCCAAAAGTTCATTAAAGCTGTACTATTTGATGAAGTTCAATATTCACTCTTGGCAGAGATTTTTTTTATTAGCCTGCTAATATATTCTATATCATATGGTGGTGCATTGGTTAACATGAATCCCACATCTTGGATTTAAATCCTGTGCTTGGTAGCAATCTGTGTGAGGTTTGCATGGCCTATATCTGTGTTTTTCTCCTTGTGTTCCACTTTTCTTCCCTTTTCCCAGAGATGTGCAGGTTAGGTTAACTGGCAAATCTAAAAGACCTTTGTGTGAAATCATCCAGTGATGGGTTCTTGTTTGCAATCCTCTCAATGTTGCTGGAATAGGCTATGGTCCACCAAGTCCCTGAATAGTAATAAGTGAATGTGAGATTAATATACAGTACTACATAATTGATGGGTAATAATTATTATATTAAATGTAGTTTCATACATTTAATATAATACATACTAATAGTTTCTTATAGCTACAAAATGTGTATAACAATGAAAACAAAACCTGTTATTTGCATTTTTTTAGTATAACTTCAAAATTATTGCGTCACTGTAGTGGCCTAGATTCAAATATGAACATAAAGCACATTGTTCATTGAAGAAGTATAATTGAAATTATAAATGAATGATATGTAACTGTAAAGTGATTTCATTAGAAAATGAAGATCTGTATGCATTGATGTTTATGTCATTTAAGGCAACCCAATTAAACATAAACAGTACTATATAATCTAGTGAATATCTTCAGTCTTTAAACATTAATGGTTCTTGTCTTTAACCCTTCCCAGACTACATATGAAGGAACAACTGTAATGCCTCCTTATACTCTCAATGGAATTCAATTGGAATCAACAGGGAGTTTGGTGAGAGTGTTCATTAATGAAATTTCTAGTTGGATATCGTTGAATAAATACAAAGAGATCAACATCAAAATTCCATTAATGTATTTTAAGAGTAAAACAGAAGGTCAATGTGGTAAGAAATTCAATTCATTATTCTTTTATATTGAAACAAGTACAGCATTAACTTAAATAACATGATATAATTATTCAGTCAGGCAGTCAGTCATTTTCCAACCCGCTATATCCTATTATTATACAATTATTATGACAATCAAATCCAAATTTAAGTAAGTAAAATTTTTAGTGTATAATTGCTAACATTTTAAAATACCTTTTTATACTGTGACCAATGACCATATTCTCTTCCATCCTACCCAAGTTACTGTACCTACTATCATTTTGCGCAATAATGTGGGATTGTTAATTTTTTTTTCAAACCTGCTTACTATGGATTGGAGTCTGTCCTGATAGTATTGTGTCCAAGGGAGGAGGTATCCCTGAAGAGGTTGCCAGTCCAACACAGAATACATGTAGACATGCATTCTCAGGCATATGGTGCCAATATGGTGTTACTTGGAAATCTGTACAGACCAGTCCCCTAGTGGTATGTGACAGCAACACTTGTACTACTGTCTAAAATTTTAGTTTTATTTTATTATCCATCCATCCATCGTTCCAATTTGCTTATCCAAGGCTGGGTCGTGAGGTAGCAGGAGCCTATTCCAGCATTCATCAGGCAGTAGGCAGAAAATCTCCTGGGCAGGGCACCAACCCATTGTAGTATTTTAATTTCTCCATACATTAATGCAAAGAGATGAAAGTAAATTAAAGAAAATGTTCTTATAGCTTACAGCTTCTTTATTTTTTAAATGTTTCCTTTAGTTAAAATTTTGTTACACATTGTTCAGCAAATCTCTGCCTTTGAAGATTTCAATCACACTGGATGTATTAACATTGATGAACTAGAACCAGGAAGAACACTGCATACTTTTATTTTATGTCACTTTTTTGTCAGTATTTCCGTGTGTTAATGGGATTAAGCACATAAAGAAACAAGAAGAAAATTGTATTTTATTTAAAAATCAAAACTTAACAAAGTGCAGCTTATTTGTGTGGAAACAACACAGCAGGTACAACAGTATAATCTCTAAGACCTTCCAAGAAAATCAGCAACCATCCTCCATCAAACAAAGAGAGCCATACGAATACAGAGCCCTATCTAAAACATCAGCAGCAAATAAGACAGAAGGGTTCAGCATCTTTAAGATGAAAAAACAAACCAACCAACAGACAAACAAACAAACAAATAAATAAATAGGTTGGTTTGTGGCTCTGCATTTATTTTTAATTGTGGCCCTGATCTAACACATTATCTGTCTTTTTTTCTTTTTCTCAGTATTTTTATTAGGCATGCACACAACAGAAAGTGTTTAACACTGAATGTTGACAGGTATTGTGAACATAGTAAACACACTTGAGCAGATAATGGCTTTGTCCCTTTGAAGATTCGAATGCTTTGCTTTGATCAAAAACGTACTGTAATGGGATGAGTATGGTTCAGATTTACTGTTGTGTGGAACAGAATTAAATTCCTACTTAAATGCACATAAAACACAAATAACACTGTCAGTTTTTGTTACTTCAATTCTTCCTCCATATGTTTATGTAAAATATTCCAACACAGAATGTAATAGGCAAAATGTAGCCTGTCCTGAATGACCTTCTTTGTTCCACAGTCCATTATATACAATGTCATATCCCCAGTGTATAATAGCCGGTAGACTGTGAGTCTTCCAGTTAAGCAGTTTTCAAAGGACAATTTTTTTTTAATTGAAGGCTATTCAAGAGAAATACAAATATATAAGCTCAAAATGGTCTAGTGATGCAGGCACTTGATGAGAATACCCACAGGTTGGGCTTGCCCTGGGAATGTTTTAGGCGAGACATATTTGATGGATGAAGAATTTTTAATTGAGTTATGGTATGTTTGGCTATGGGCGGCACGGTGGCGCAGTGGTAGCGCTGCTGCCTCGCAGTTAGGAGACCTGGGTTCGCTTCCCAGGTCCTCCCTGCGTGGAGTTTGCATGTTCTCCCCGTGTCTGCGTGGGTTTCCTCCGGCGCTCCGGTTTCCTCCCACAATCCAAAGACATGCAGGTTAGGTGGATTGGCGATTCTAAATTGGCCCTAGTGTGTGCTTGGTGTGTTTGTGTGTGTCCTGCAGTGGGTTGGCACCCTGCCCAGGATTGGTTCCTGCCTTGTGCCCTGTGTTGGCTGGGATTGGCTCCAGCAGACCCCCGTGACCCTGTATTCGGATTCAGCGGGTTAGAAAATGGATGGATGGATGGATGTTTGGCTATTGACTTTGAATGTACCTTGATCTATGGCTAAATTCCATTCCTTTTCTGAAATTTTAAATGATAGATCCCTTCCCTGTTGTCCTCTTAGATAGTAGGAGGTGAGTTCTTTAAGACTTTTTTATATAGCATGGGGATGCAGTCTAAATCCTCATCCAAACAAACCAGTGTAACCTCACGGATGGATATAGGTGACACTGAATTTGTATGTATTGTAAAAAAATTGTTGTCTTCAGGTGAAAATTTGGCAACATCCATCCATCCATTATCCAATCTGCTATATCCTAACTACAGGGTAATGGGGGTCTGCTGGATCCAATCCCAGCGAACACAGTGCGCAAGGCAGGAAACAAACCCCGGGCAGGGTGACAGCCCACTGCAGATTTGGCAACATAATAGTTTAATACATTATCTGTGTACAGATCTCTAAATATCACAATCCTTAATAATTTCCATGGATTGAATACAGCACAGATTAACAAAGGCTGAAATATGTGATTATCATGTATCAGGGCAACAGATATGAACTTCTCTGCATCGTCAATACTGAACATAAAAAAATGTTTCAAGATGTATGAACTTTTAATACGAGTTACTGGTTAAAAGACCAGTATAGCAAAGTAACATTTAACTCTATAAACAGTAAGGAATATTTTTATTTTCTTTCTAAGGTGAGGTTGGTGGCAAATCATGTTTACGTGCAAATGGGAAATCAGAAGCAGACACTTGTTGTGCAACTACTGCTTATGACTGGGTCATCAGTAATCCTAAAGAAACAAAATGTGTACAGAATCCCCCAAATCTGCCTTGTTCTGTTCCTACAACTCCCCCGATAATCCCTCCAACTCCACCAGTTGTACCACCCTGCAATATTCTTTATGAGTGAGTTTTTTTATGACCTTTTAAAAAAGTTTGAATATATACATAGATAGAAGAGATTTTATGGTTTTCTTTTACTTTTGAGCCAAAGTAAAATTTTGTATTTCAGTTATAAGAACTTTTATTTTATTAGTTATTAAATTTATTTAGCTTGCAACTTGCATTCTAAAAATTAAAGTGCAGATTTATATAACCAGAATATTGACTGGTTTGAGGTCGCCTAGAGTAACAAAATGAATAAATATCATCATTGTGGCTAGTTATTTACACTCTGCACTATAGCATCTTTAATGGAATCTACAAAAATATATTTTAGGCATGGAATAGTTAAAATGTAACATAGTGACATTATTGTGGAAAGGTTTAAGATGGTCTGTTGTGGAAGTTTCACCAGTATACAGTTGTGCTTGAAAGTTTGTGAACCCTTTAGAATTTTCAATATTTCTACATAAATATGACCTAAAACATCATCAGATTTTCACTCAAGTCCTAAAAGCAGATAAAGAGAAACCAGATAAATGAGATAAAAAAATTATACTTGGTCATTTATTTATTAAGGAAAATTATTGAATATTACATATTTGTGAGTGGAAAAAGTATGTGAACCTTTGCTTTCAGTATCTGGTGTGACCCACCTTTGTAGCAATAACTGCAACTAAACATTTCCGGTAACTTTTAGTAATTCCTGCACACCGGCTTGGAGGAATTTTAGCCCATTCCTCCATACAGAACAGCTTCAACTCTGGGATGTTGTTGGGTTTCCTCACATTAACTGCTCGCTTCAGGTCCTTCCACAACATTTCGATTGGATTAAGGTCAGGACTTTGACTTGGCCATTCCAAAACATTAACTTTATTCTTCTTTAACCATTCTTTGGTGGAACGACTTGTGTGCTTAGGGTCATTGTCTTGCTGCATGACCCATCTTCACTTGAGATTCTGTTCATGGACAGATGGCCTGACATTTTCCTTTATAATTCTCTGATATACATTAATAGCTGTGTTTGGGGTTCTTCCAGATGGGTTTAAAGTGGAGAAAGACAAACAAATTGTGATTGCATTCACTACACTTTTGGCACGCAGACTTATTCTGATAAACTGGAAGAACCCAAACTCTCCTCTTTTAAGTCAGTGGGAAACCGATGTGTTATATTATTTGAAGTTGGAAAAAATCAAATACTCAGTTAGAGGATTCGTACAGACTTTTTTCAAAACATGGCAGGATCTAATCAGTAATATTTTAAAATAAGTACATAAAGCACAGATAATTTATTAATTTAGGTATGTTTACAAACCTTAATTTTTACGGCTTGCTCTCTCTCTCAGGGGTGGGGATCGATCTGTTAACTTAATTTTTCTTTTTGTAAAAACTTGATTGCTTTGTATGGATTGTAATGAAATTACTAAAAATAAATTTAAAAAAAAAAGAATTCTCTGATATAAATTAGAATATATTGTTCCATCAATGAAGGCAAGCCGTCCTGGCCCAGATGCAGCAAAGCAGGCCCAAACCATGATACTACCAAATTTCACAAATTGGATAAGGTACTTTTGCTGGAATGCAGTGTTTTCTTTTCTCCAAACATAACGCTTTTCATTTAAACCAAAAAGTTCTATTTTGATCTCATCCGTCTACAAAACATTCTTCCAATAGCCTTCTGGTTTGTCAATGTGATCTTTAGCAAACTGCAGACGAGCAGCAATGTTTTTTTTGGAGAGCAGTGGCTTTCTCCTTGCAACCCTGCCATGCACACCATTGTTGTTCAGTGTTCTCCTGATGGTGGACTCATGAACATGAACATTAGCCAATGTGAGAGAGGCCTTCAGTTGCTTAGAAGTTACCCTTGGGTCCTTTGTGACCTCGCCGACTATACACACCTTGCTCTTGGAGTGATCTTTATTGGTCGACCACTCCTGGGGAGGGTAACAATGGTCTTGAATTTCCTCCATTTGTACACAATCTATCTGACTGTGGATTGGAGGAGTCCAAACTCTTTAGAGATGGCTTTGTAACCTTTTCCAGCCTGATGAGCATCAACAACTCTTTTTCTGAGGTCCTCAGGAATCTCCTTTGTTCATGCCATGATACACTTCCACAAACGTGTTGTGAAGAGCAGACTTTGATAGATCCCAGTTCTTTAAATAACACAGGGTGCCCACTCACACCTGATTGTCATCCCATTGATTAAAAACACCTGACTCGAATTTCACCTTCAAACTAACTGCTAATCCTAGAGGTTCACATACTTTTGCCACTCACAAATATGTAATACTCGATCATTTTCCTCAGTAAATAAATGACCAAGTATAATATTTTTGTCTCATTTGTTTAACTGCTTTCTCTTTATCTACTTTTAGGACTTAAGTGAAAATCTGATGATGTTTTAGGTCATATTTAAGCAGAAATATAGAAAATTCTAAAGGGTTCACAAACTTCAAGCACAACTGTATATTAGCTTAATCCCTAAAGTGGGGTCATTCGTTAGTTTGTGTTTGTTTATAAATAACATTTTAAATAAATTATAGTCTTCAAAGAATACATTTCAGAAGTAGATAGAAGATTTCAAATATTTATTCACATAGCAAAGGTAAAGAATTAGCAGTGACTTTTTAAATATGTTGATACTGAGTACTAAACAGATTTCAGTGTAAGTATACAGTTACAATTACAATTACCTCAAAAGAATTCAGTTTGACATTTTCTAGAATAATTATAACTGAGTTAAACACAATTTTAAAAGTGTAAACGGGCATAGTTTGCTAATACTGCTGTAATTTGTAGTGGTGCAGGTGCCCTTTTTGCATTCGTAGTAGGTTTCAAAAATAAAGGGAAAAAATTTAGATCTTCATTAATAAACATCACACTGGTCACTCTATAAGATGCATAACTGTTAGTATTACTTTAAATCATAAAGATCAGGCAGGGCATGGTTTGTTAGAAGGATTTAAAATGAAATATAATTATAATGATGATATGCTTTACTTAAGCAATGTGTATATGTAATTTATTTAATTCTACTTTTTTTTTAGGTCTGTTTTTGAAGAATGTGCCAAAAAAGTTAATCTTACGTTTTACAAAACTGCCTGCATGTTTGACCAGAGATATACAAACAAGAGTGACTTGCTCTGTTCCAGTATTTCTAGAGCTGCAGATCAGTGTAGACAAGCTGGCATTTGTGTCAAATGGAGACCTTATTTAAATGGATTGTGCGGTATGTGTATATTATCAAACATATGAGTAAACTTAAATGGTCATATCTTCAAGAACTGAGCTAATCATTAAAATGTCAAGTATAGACAAGGGTTTCAATAGATCGATACTCTTATGATGGTTCAACTATTTGATTATATAATAGAAGTTACAATTCTGTAGATGCTGCACAGAGTGAATTTTGCTCTTTTACATATATATATTGTGGAGATCAGCCTCGACACAAACAGGCAGACACCAATGGTTCAAGCACCACACACGTTTTATTTACAATACCTATTTACAAGTGTCCCGCACACAACCCAGTGCCCCTGCACCACATACCCTCAAGTCCTGGTTTCTCTTAAGTCCTCTCTTCGCCACCTCCACTCCCCTCCTCCGAACTTCGTCCTCTTCCACCCGAATCCAGCTGATGACTGGAGGGAGACAGCCCCTTTTATTCTCACCCGGATGTGCTCTAGGTGCCTCCTGATGAGCTTCCTGCAGCACTTCCTGGTGTGGCTGAAGTGCCGCATGAGATCTTGGAAGCACTCCGGGTGTCCCTGGTAATACTTACATCAGCACCTCCGGGTGTGGCGGAAGTGCTGACGTCCAGGGCTTCACAGTCTTCAGGGCACCCCCTGGCGCTAGCCACGGACCCCTATAGGGCTGTGCTTCCATGCTCATTTCCCGTGGCCCCCATACAAACCAGGGGGGCTGCCCCCACGTGGTTCAGGGGAGGCATAGTCCTTCTCCCAGTCCTTCTTGGCGTCCTGGCTGGGCACAGCTTCCAGCCATCCACCACAATATATATACACACACACATATTTATATGTATATTTGTTGCTGATCAATAGAAATTGAATGTAAGAAGAGGACCCTTACAAAGATGCACTAGAAGGTGAAGATGTTCAAACAGCCAATTCCATCAATTATATATTTATATTACTATATAATAAAAACACAAGATTGTAGTTGCTGAATAAAATATTCCTAGACAGAAGTGGATAACACATGATAAACAATATATATATATATATTTATTGTGGCCTGCAGGGGGGCGCAAAAGCCACCCAAACCTGACACAGACAGACACCAGACTCAAGTTCAACGCACAACACACATTTATTAAGGTGGAAAGCACTTCTCCCTTGCTCCCAAAAGCAGCACAGTACAATAAAGCACCAACAAGGCACAAAGCAACGCAGTACAGTACTTTGTTTTCTTCTTCTATCTCTCTCTTTCTCTCTCTTTCTCTTTCTGCTTCACTTCCACTCTGTTTCTGCTCCTCTGGCAAGCTAAGTCTCTCTTCCTCCCCACTGGAGTAGAGATCGCTGGCTTCTTTTAAGCTGCACCTGGGAGTATTCCAGGTGGTTCGTTAGGGAGGTCTGGAATCATTCCCAGGTGTGGGAGAAGCCCAAAGTAGGGCTCTGTAGACCCCCCGATGGCTGCCATGAACTCCCAGCATGCCCTACAGGAATTCGTGGTGCCACAGCAACCCGGGGGGCTGCCCTCTAGTGTCCCGGGAGAGATAATGCCCCTAATCCATGATAAATGCGTCCCAGCCAGGTAAGGGTCCTGGCCATCCATGACTATATATATATATATATATATATCAACAACCAATGTATATATAGTGTAACAGATAGGGGATGCTGTCGACTGCTGCAGACAATATGTCCAGACACCAGGTAAAAGTCCAAATAATAAATTTATTTTTATAACAATGTGCAAAAAGCACCTCCACTATACTTAATAATTAAAATAATAATAATCAATAACAATAAATCCTCCACTCCCAGACGCTTCGTCACCCTTCCTCCCAACTCAGCTCGCCTGCTGGGATCTGTCACAGTCCTTTTATAGTTCATGACCCAGAAGTGCTTCTATCCCTCAGTCCATGTGATTTCCCAGCACTTCCGGGTCAGATGAATACTCCTTCTTTTCTTTAATCCGGAAGTACGTGATTTCCTCTGTCCCTGTGACTGGGAAGTACTTCCGGGTTATACAGAAAATACAAGTCCCTGAATCTCCCTGCAGTGTCCCCTGGCAGCCCCAACAGTATCCAGCAGGGCTGTGAATTAAAACTCCAAAGTCTCTTATGCCCTGCTGAAATTCTGGATATCTCCATGTTGCAGGGAGGGCTCCATCTGGCGGCTTGGGGGTATTGGCCAGGATAAACTGCCGGCCCTATACCACAATAGTTTGCTCAGCATTTACTGTCCAAGATAAATAAATAATAAAAAGCAGCAATAAAGGATCCTTGTGTGTTATAGGGTACACTGACACAGCAGACTCAGAATTAATGAAGTGTTTAAATGAATTTTCAGCAGATATAAATACATAACTTTACTGTATTTTTGTTTTTCTTTGTTTTCAGATGTGGATTGTCCTGGTCAAAAAGTTTTTAATGAATGTCAATTATATGCTGACAACTACTGTCAGGCTGGGTATGTAGAACTTTGATAGTTTTGGATACAAGCAAGTGAAAACAAAATAATTAACAGCATACAAAGCATTTTGCTACTATTGAAATTGTACACATGTGAAAAAGCTACCACAGTTGTGTAAAACTGTGTGAATGTTTGTCATGCTAGGAAAAAGAGCAGCACTTGATACGCACAAGACATTATTAGGTCCCGAGAACAGCCTGCAGTGTTGAGAGAAACATGTTGCTCATGCCAGTGTAGAACCACAGGGGGTGTTAGGAGACATTATGCTCTGCGTTGTTACACTCAGTACCGGACAGGAACAGGCTTATTGTATTTCTCTCTTTTTTTGGTTATTTGTGTTCTCTCTGTGCAAATTGTTTGGGTATTATTTTTCTTCCTTCTTATTTTACTTTAATGAAGGTCCCATATTTGTTTACAAATATGAATGTGGAGGATAGCTATATGGGCACCCAACTATTACAACTATTCCTTTTTTATCAATTTATTTGTCAAGTGCAAATATTGATAAATTGTCATGTTTTATACAGTTACCCTTCACAGGGTTAAATTTTAAGATGTCATGTAAAAAAAGTAACATCTGTAAATATTGGATCATACGGATACTTAATTCAAGTGTCTGTGTAAATTAAACCAACATCTAATCTGTAATCTAGACTGTTGTTTAATGACTAACACTGCCATTTAACACTATAGTGCATCGCGGTTTGAATCCCAGTCTGGGTCATTGTGCACCGTTTGCACATTCTCATTGTGTCTGCATAGGTTTTTTCTAGGCTGTCCACCTTCCTCTATATGGCAAAGAATTGCACATTAGCTGAGAATGAAATTCCAAATTAGCTTGGTGAGCATGTGTGTGCCCTTAGGTGGACTGATGTCCTATTCACAGCTGTTTCTTGTTTTGAACACAATGCCATTCGTACAGCTTCTGGTTCCTCATGACAGTGTTCAGGATTAAGCAAGTTTGGGAAAGGGAGAAAAAGGTTCATGTCATTTCTTGTGATCGTTTTCTTTATTTTCTCATTTGATCTTCGATATCAAAATTTAGGGATCTATTTTAAGAAATTATGAGATACCCCCATTTCTTCATTTTTCATGCACCAGTGGCAAAACAATTTTTTTTTTTTTTTGTGTTATAAATGTAGAGAACCTTGGCCTAATTCATGCCATATCTATGGTGCACAGATGCGCTGTCCTGATTTTATCATATTTCGTAGTGACACTTTCTCATCCAAAGTCTTCCCTTTCCTGCCCTTTTTAGATTCAGACTCACTCACTCTAAAATGAAAAAAAAAGATTTTGAACCACATACTTAGTAAAAGTAATAAATAATTGAATCACAAAAAAAATCCTGCAATATGCAGAGCAATGGCAAAGGCAAGAAAGCATGAAGACAGAAGATGCTGAGAAAGATCGGACTGGAGTAAATTATTATTTAATTAATTTCAGGTTAAATCACAAAACTGCAAAGACTGAGGGATGAATGTATAAAATAACTACTTTTATAATTAACAAGCAAGAACATAAAATATATTTTCCACTATATAAATCTGTATATTTAGCTGTGTTAATTTTGCCCTGGGTATGACTTTAAACTGCATCAGGCACCTGCAAGCAGTCCTCCATCTTGCAGGGAAATCTTGGGGGTTGGTGTCAGGATTGACACTCCAGCCACTGTAAAAACTTCACATAGCTCTGAAACTGCAGATTGGAGTAGCTCTGCTGTAGCCACCCATAGGATGGCTGCTCACATTATGAAGGGGATGTGGTAAAGCCCTCAGGAGCCGCATCCCCAGCAGTCAAAACTGTCAAAGAACCAACGGAGTCAGGCCTGTTTGGGAACGGAACTGGTGTGGTGCTGAGGCATCACCTGCTGCACGGTAGCACTCAGGTCCTAGTTTGAGGCGACCCATCCAGCTAGGTGCATGCAACATCTTGTCTGTCCAGCATGATGACAATCTTCCTCTGCTGTTGAAGGAGCTTCATAAACTGTATTTCAGTGGTGGCACTATCTGAAGTACGCAGACCTGCGACTGGCCAGATCTCTCTAGGTGGGTACACATTTTATTAGTCTGGTCACTCTGGTGGCTGTTGCTGTGGCAGATTGTCTCCTTCCAATGGTGTCCGATGTTGCGCCCTTCAATGAGCATATTATGAGACTCAGATTAAGGCATTTTCTGGGTGCCTTGTCTGTTTTCTTAGTGCATGCTCCGACTGCATTGGTGATGTTTTGGTGAGGGAGATATTTCATTTGCAGCTTCACTCTGTTGTTGATGGGTGCCTACATTGTGACAGTCCTCTGGTCATGGGTCACTTCAGTATGGCCACTGTCACTGACAGGGATGGCTGTGAGGATTGTGTCGGTCCCCATGGGTCTGACGACCATGGTAAAAGTGGCTCCATGTTCCTAGACTTTGCAAAAGGTAAGGGGCTACTGATTAGTACATCTTGGTTCCAGTGCTCTGAGCTGCATCGTTGGACTTGGGACTCCAGTACTGGTGGTACGGTGAAGGATTGATTACATCCTCATGGGCAGACACTAGAGGCTCCTACAGAACTGCAGGGTCAACAGAAGTGCTCAGTTTGTGAATTCTGACCACAGAATTGTTGTTGCTCTGAAATTCCAGCTCAGGTCCAGTAGGTTACCACCTACTAGGTGAATGAGGCTAAGTTCAGGCTGTTTCAAATAAGTTTGAATGCACTTTTTGCAAGGAACTTCCAGACTGTGGTGTGACTACTAATCCTAATGTGATGTGGGAGACCTTTAGTGGCAAGACACTGAAGGCTGCTGAAGGTTGTGTTGGTGTTCCGAGAAGGAGGTGTTTCATCTCACAGGACACCCTGGATATCAGAGGAGTCGGCAGCGCATGACTTGGTGGCAACTCTGGTCTGTACCAGGAAATGAGAAGGACGGCTGTGCAGGCTCTGAAGGCAGATAAGGAGGCATTTGTTAGAGGAATCTGTAAGCAAGTTACACACCATTAATAGTCTAGTGACCCACGTCCTGCTTACAGAAGAATCAAAACATTACACGCATCTGAATCTGTTCCTTGGAGAGTCTCATTCAGGACAGGTGATGGAACTGTCCTTACAGATGGTGCTGCAATTGAGACCCACTGGACTGGCTGCTTGAGTACCTACAGTATTTAAGGATGATCATCCAGCGAGGATGTTGAAGACCTCTGGCTCCACGGTTCTTGAGGCTGCCCTGTGGGACATCCTGAGAGTTTGTGGGATCTTCCTAAAATTGCTGGACATCATGGCTGGTCTGTACATTGGTACTGTGAGTGCTGTGCACAATGAAGGCAGAAACTCTGTGTTTTCCCCTGTTGATTCTGGGGTTCATCAGAGGTCTGTTCTTGCTCCTACTTTGTTCAATGCTTGCATGGACTGGATGTTGGGCAGAGTCATGGGGTTCAGCAGCTGTGGGGAATCTGTTGGTGAAGAAAAAATCACTGATCTTGACTTTGCCGACGATGCTGTTATCTTTGCATAGTCGATGGAGGCTCTGATCGGGGCTCTCAAGAGACTGAGTGAGGAGTCTGAGAGTCTGGGCTTGACGAGTGTCCTGGATAAAAACCAAGATCCAGGCCTTGAGTGACCACTTGAGCACGGCCATCGGCAGTGTGCCTGTCCGTCTGTGGAGAGAGTGTTGACCTTATTGAGAGATTTACTTACCTTGGCTGTGACATTCATGTCTCTGGTGACTCTTCTTATGAAGTTAGTAGACAGATTAGGAGAGCATGGGGGCTCATGAGGTTGTAAAAAGACAAAGATCCAAGTCTTTAGAGTCCTGGTGTTTCCTGTTTTACTATATGGTTGTGAGACATGGATGCAGTACAGTGACTGGAGATAAAGACTGGACTTCTTCTATACTGTGTCACTTCAGAGAATCCTTGGGTACTGATGGTTTGAGTTTGTGACAATCAAGCGGTTGCTTATGGAGTTCCAAATGAGGCACATTACATGCATTCTGATGAAGCATCAGTTACGGCACTATAGCAATGTGGTGCAATTCCCAGAGAGTGATCTGGTTCAAAGGATTCTCATTGCTGAGGATCCGAGTGGCTGGACCAGGTCAAAGAGATGCCCAAGTAACAGCTGGCTACGGCAGATAGATGGTCATTTCCAGGGGATGGGACTGGACTGCTTGTCTGCCTGGAGGGTTGCCAACCAGGATCACGAATTGTTTTGTCATGTAGTGGATGCGGCAACGTGCTGTATCTGTCCAAGCTCCCTGACCTCACCTGACTTGAATTTGTTTAAAACTCATTTGTGTTTAGTGTTAAAGTGACACATTGTGTTCCAGACTAGTATAATTTTAGTGTGTGTTGGAAAAAACCTATGTACAATTTGAAATTACAAATAAAACTTTCTATTACCTTCTGTTGGCCTGCTTACCTTTAAGAAGGGTGGCTTGAAACCCTTTTTTTGATTGCCATGCTTTGCCTATATGCTTTAAACATGTTCATTGCCATCACTAATTTTGCTTTTATCCTTTTTTTTGTAGCTTTGTCTTTTGACCTCTCTTTTTGGACTAATAATGTGTGACTCATGTTATAAATTCAGTCATATGTTTCCATACTGGGGTATCTTTAATATTTTGATATCTCATTCTGTCACTTCAACTGTCTATTTTGCCTCAAGACACTTAAGATCTATGTATGAAGATTTGTAAGCAGAAATCCTCTTTACCATTACGAGTGTTCCTTTTAGTTTCAAAAACCAAAGTGTAATGTTCTTAGGAATCACCATTGCCCATGCATGTACTTCAATAAAATTAATTGTTCATTTTTAAACTATCAGAGGCACAGAGCTGGAACATCCTAGATGCATTTTTATGTGCAAAAGCCATTTCTTAAGCAAAAGTCAGGATTTTTAAAAACCCAAACCCATTCTGGAAATTGGCTTTCAGTTACAGAAAGGGCTTTCAGTTATGGAAAGTTTCAGTCATTGGCATTTTAGTGACTCCAGCTGACAGGACAATGAAGTGAACAGAACATCTCACTTAATTGCACATTTCAATGATCCATCATTCACATCCTGATGTCTGTCCATCCACCCACCCATTCCCTAAACCTGTAACAGACCAGGGATCATTTGATTTCGGCATGAAGGTGTCTGTAATATAGGCTCTAATTCAGAACATAACTCCAAGAGGACTTGCTCATCACAAAAAATGACAGAAATACCATTATTGACATTTTAAAGACAGAAAACACTGTGTTGTTTTGCTTGCCATTGTGTTTTTAATTGTGGCAAAGTAAGCACTTATTTTAAGAAGTTAAACAACATATGCATGGCATAACATTTGGGTGCTCCTTAGTTAAATAATTTAAAAATTGGAGCATTTTCTCTTATTTATTTCCTTGTTCAAAGAGACAGATATCACATTTGTATTTTTTAAATATTTAGTCACAGGGGTATGTGTAACATGTCTTGCAGATTTGCTCAGCTTTTAACTCGCAGTTTGTACAGGCAGGCATAAGCTGGAGCCCTCAACAGTCTGTTTTGATGATTGCTCCTTTTAGCGTGTAAAACAGGAAACCACTGAATACAATTTATTCAAGTTGAAATAACCTCTCAGGTCAAATCTGAAACAGTAAACTCACATGTAATTGAACCTGTACAGAGTATTTCCCTATCTGTTTAACAGTAAAATCCCTGAAGCCTATGAAAATATTTGTAATGCTGGGCCACCTTAATTTTACTCTCAACTCTTCTCATTACTGTGTTAATTGCTCACCAATAGCAATTTTGTTTGGAAATGTGTCAACTGACTGCAGGCAGTCAGCCTGCTATCCCATCCCTCACCGAGGTAGCTGAAGTCAGACACAATATTCTCAGAGCTGAAGTCAGTTTATCTAGGAGTAAGGTGTCTGGAATTGTATAGGAAAATAATATATTATTTGAAATACACACATTTCATGTGTGTTCTGTGTCTACAACAATCTGTGTCAAAGTAGGGAGGCAAGAAATGTTGAACACATAACTAAAACAGAAAAGTTTTTCATATGTTATAGTAATAACGAAAAAATGTTGACATGAAGTGTGTAATGTGTGAAGGCTGAAGTGCAAATAAAACTTTCACAAAAGGTATAACAAAACAAGTGTGCCTGTATTAAAGAATAAAACCAAAGAAAAATTTTTACATGTTGCTGTCAATGTGCAAATTTTGTGTCCGACTTCAGTTGCCTTGGTTGGGGATGGGATAGCAGACTGCTTGCCTGCCACCGACTGACACATTTGCAAAACAAAGGTGCTATCTGTGTGCAGTTAACACAATGATGAGGAGCTGTGAGCAAAATTAAGATGTCCTGCAGGCTTCAGGGATTCTAGTGTTAAGGACTGGTGACATGTAAATGAGAGCTGCTTTGGGTAGTTTGGATTATAGTATCCAATGATCCATCCATCCTTTAAACTCGCTTATCACAGCAAGCAATGGCCATACACTTCAACAATCCCTAGACAGAGTGATAGACCTTAGTTGGAACTTGACTTGGGACCTGGTGCACGTACAGTTTTATAAATCTGATTGTTTTATTGAAAGGCTGTTTTTGTCTTTCAAGTGTAAACAAGGTTTTATACATGAGGCCTGCAGAGCATAAATCCTTTCATTGACCTCTAGAGACTTTATTTCATCTTGGAAATACTCTTTTTCAGCTCATGGCAAATCATATGACATTGTTAAGAAGAAATTGTTGCATGCTGCAGAAATGCTGTATTCCGTGAGTGTAAATTCAATGAAAATGGTATCTGTTTTTGCCTCTAGTACTTGCAAACACAGATAAATTAAGAACAGCTTTAGCTTTAGTTTGCAGAAGCCTTCATTAATGCCATTAGTTTCACCCTGCCTTTGTTATTTTAGCATATTTTCAGATACAGTCCTATAGTTCTCAATTTCAATCCTGGGGTACCCTTGTAGCTGCAGGTTTTTATTCTGGTCACTTTCACAAACAAATGCATCATTCTTACATATAATTGATCTCATTGTTTAATTGGACCGCCTTATTTCTTCTTTTACCATGCATTTGGCAGCACAGATCATGTCCCATTCATTTAATTGGTTGAGACCCTCTGTATGCTCACAGTCCCGCTCCGATTACAAGAGCTGCTATGGGTGAAACAGAGAAGCATTCTTTACTGACCTGAAATAAATTATAATACCAAAGTGTGTTTTCTGCTAATACATCTTCTCCTAAGCCAACATTTATGGAACTGCTGCTTTCCCTGACTTGGTTTTTCACATAGTGAGTGGTCTTGTACTGTATCTGATAACTCATCTTTTGGGTCTTGTTACCCTGATAAAGAATAAAATATTCAACTTCCAGAATATTAATTTCCATCAATGTATTCTGCATTTTGGTAAATCTAAACTTTTTGTAAATCTTTGTAGTAATATTAATCAAAATATCTTCATGGAAATAGAACTAGAACCATGTAAATTGTTTGAGCAATATCTATAATGACCTATGAAATATTTTTACTGTTTTTTTTATTTCAGTCATGTAATCAATGGGAGCAGCTTGCACGTTTTGACACCTGGGTGCTTTTGCCCAGATCATATGATGAATGCAGAAAAATCCAAGGGTATATGTGTTACAAAATGTCCCAGTAAGTATTTTTAGTCTTCTAACACTTTATTAAACAAATCTAAATGCAGAATTCTGTCAAAGGGGGCAGTGCAGCAAGACAAATGAAGGTCACAAAGCTAGATTTTTAAATAATCCTTTTTTAAGTGCATGTATTTTTAAGATAGGGTAAAACCAGAAAGTAAACATGCTACCTCGTTTCTGCTCCATTTAAGACCATTGCTCTCATCCTGTGTGGGTGACCTTCCACACACTTTTCACTAATCAACATATTCATCTTTCATTGGTTTCGAGTAGCATCTCAGCATGGGATATTGCAGACCTTTTGAAATGAAAAGAGACACTTGGCTGTATAGTTGTGTAGCAATAACAGGTGTCACAACACTCCTCAAATGTATATATATGAATTTTTAATGTTGATTATCAGCCCAGATTTTTTAAGTTAAGGTAGCTAATCATTCAAGCTACATGGCACTCTGCAGGTTCTTTCAGTCAGAGAGCGATCATGATCCGCTATGTTCAGTAAACTTTGTTGATCATCACTCTTCTTTTGAGGCATTACTTCAGAATTTTTTAAAAATGTTTTTCACTACTTTAAAGTTCCTCCAAGATGCTCACAGAAATGCTTTTCATTTCTACTATTTTTCTCTGCTTCTTTCTTACAAACACTCAGAGTTTATGCTTTCTTAAAATGTGCTAAAATCTGGCACTCTCATTTGGAGTTTCTCCAAAACTTTATTAATTGTTTTAAAACTTATTGCTGCTGGAATTTGACAATTTTAAACATGACTTGATATTTATTGTATATATTCTTCTGCATAAAACAGCAAATAGTGCAACATTATGTTTAATAAATTGTGTTCATGAAACTTATTACTGATATATTTAATATCTTCTTCACTTAATGCTGCTTACTATTATATATACTGTATTTGCTACCTTTTTCTTACAAAGGATTCTTATTTTATATTTTATACTAATATTTCATCTATTGTTTCCATTGTCTAACACACCTCTTTTTTCTGTCCTAATAGACTGCAAAGGCCCACTTGGAGAGCCAAAAATGGTAAACCTCAAATAAATTATCCCTTTTTATGACATTCTCACGTCATAGTGTTCTGTCGCTCTGTCATAGTACAGTAAATGATTTCCAGGAAATAGTTGAGTAAAAGTGTGTTA
Organism: Polypterus senegalus; assembly: GCF_016835505.1. NCBI lineage: Eukaryota > Metazoa > Chordata > Cladistia > Polypteriformes > Polypteridae > Polypterus > Polypterus senegalus. The sequence continues at coordinate 58,090,283 of NC_053161.1, forward strand.
TGTATTGTTTATAACTTTATTATCATCTGTCAGATATACAGTATGTGAATGATATTACCTATTCAATTACTTTACTGTTATTTATTTAGGGCTTACTTCAAAGAAATAGTCAAATAAGTCGAATATGCCACTTCATCTTTACATTTAGTCAATTAGCAGCAAGTTTTTTCCAAAGTGATTTATAAAAGAGTTCATCATAATTGAGTAAGCATCACTTTCAGGGACTGTTTTGGAACAAGTGTTACAAGACAAAGTTACAAAATGAGTTGTCATATATGAAAACTAGTCAGAACACACACCTAATTATGCATTACCTAGTTGCAACAGCCTTTCAAAGCCATTATTGATTAGGCAGATATTCACAGTACAACAGAGTCTTCAGAAACATCCTAAACACAGTGATGGAGTCCACCAGCTAGGAGCTACACATAAAAAGAGTAACACATGAGATTTAATACAACACAGAGGCAACATCACCAGATAACTAGCAAACCTGAGGGGGAGAGAATGAGAATAAGAGCTTACCATATGATAGGTGCTGTCCAATTGACTAATCTCTTAGGAAGTATCAAGGGTTTGGAGTTGGAGTGACCTGAAAAGAAAAGTGACATTTGCCTGTCTTGGCTGGTTGAATACAAGATGTGCTGCTGCATTTTGAATCATCTACAGCAGCTTGATAGCACATGGAGGTACACCTGCCAGCAGACAGTTGCAGTAGTCAAGGCATGAACAGCTCACCTGGACCACAAGTTGTGCTGCCTATCTATTTGATATGGTCTAATCTTGCAAATATTATATAAAGTGAATCTGCATGAACAAAAGGCAGTTGCAGTGTGTTCAGGGCTGTTTATCAGAGCTGGAACGTTGAATAGACAGACTGGCTGGGATAACAAGGAAGTCCGTCTTTGCCAAGTGAAGCTGTAGATGGTGTTCCTTCATTCAGATTGAAATATCAGAGAGACATGCCGAGATTCTAAGTAAGGCCATGTGGTCCTCAGGAGGGAATGACAGGTATGGCTGCCAATCATTAGCACAGATGTGAGAATGCATACAAATGAATGACAGGGCCCAGTTAGGTGGTGTACAATGTGAAGAGGAGAGAACCAAAAATCAATCCTTTGGTATTCCTTAGTGCTTACCTGATGAAGCTATGACATCCGTCTTCTACAGGACACATGTTAGGATCTGCTCAAGAGGCAGGATTTATACCTTCTGTAAGAAATCCCTGTAATGCCTAGGGCATAGTATGTGTGAAGAAGGATCTGATGGTTAACTATTTCAAAAGTGGAGGAAGTTTCAGTAATGTTAATCCTGCACTGGAAGAAACTTATGTTGATATGCATAGTGACAGAAAGAAGGAGGATAAAAGAAATTGGCACTCACAAAACAAACGGAAGCTGGTCAGCAATGCAATAAAAGATATGTAGATAAATTGGTTTAATCATCACAGAAAAATATTAATTAAATAAAAGCAAAACTGAACCCTAGTTAATAGTAGTCCTAGCTAAGAGTTGCAGAACAAAACTGCAACTACACTTTGCACAAGTAGAGCCAAGCTGAAAACACTTACTGCTCTCAATACAGACTACCAAAGCCCAGAAGTTACCCACCTATCTGGGAACCAGAGGCAGCTGTGTAATCATATCATAAATACAAACAACAGCCATCAATTATGCTGGAAAATAGTCTTTCCAGATACAGAACCTTCACAAAAACATACCAAACAGCCTTTTGCCTTAAACAAAATTCTTAGTATTGGTAAGGGATTTGAGAAGAGATTTGCTTAAAGAGTGATAAAATAAATTAGTTCTTCAAAATTATAAGAAATGTGGACTCAGAACATCAGTTCTGAGTTTATGCCGTGTAAGAAGAGTAGTCAAGTATTCTGAGATAATTAGCCATTATCAATTAAATACACAGATTCTAAAAAAAAGTAATGATTCCTAATTATAGTATATAATACAGAATCTGAGCGCCTTGCAACCTTTTCTGTTTTTATTGCAATGCAATGTCAAATAAAATTACCATTGATGTTTTAAATTACTCTAGGTTGGAGATGTATGGGAATCCAATTGCCACACTTGCAAATGTGATGAAGTCAGTTTGACAGAAACCTGCAAACCTATGGTGTGTCCAGCACTTATCTGTAGAGAGAATGAGATTTCAGTGCCAGATGTCTCTGGTTGCTGTAATAAATGTGGTAAGTACAAGGAAAATCTAATGTATCATGGAGACAAAAGTTTTTTTTCAGTTTGACCAAATATAAAGAAATCATAGCAGAAGCTTACACTTGTTTTCTCTCCTAAAAGCTGTCAACCTAGTTAACTGGGTTCTGTGTGGCCTTTTCTCCAGCAGGCACCTCTAAACCCCTGTAAGCACTCACACAAAAGCACCTCTTGGACTCCTTGGCATGAATGGGCACTTTTGTGTACTTACTTTTAAGGGTTCATTTTTGCATGCATGCTTATCACAGTACCGAGGAGGGAGCAATAGTTATTGGTGCAGTGAGTGAACCCTTTTCCATTATGCAAAAACATGCATGTTTACATTAATTGCTAATGGTTTCCAATAGGTCATCATTAAATCACTTGAGATAATACTTGTGCAATAAACCAGTCAATATCTATCATCCATTGTACTGAACTGGTCCCCATGTGTATATAATGTATACACGCATACACATGCACAGAGAGCAAGGTAAAACCGGAGTCCAATTCCTTGTACAGTATATATATACTTGGCCAATAAAGCTGATTCTGATTCTGATCAAGGATCTTGAAAACAAAATAAAGGTCACTCTGTATTGTCTTGAACCCATATACTGACATCTTTGCCTCTAAGCTTTCATTCCTATTTAAATTCTCCTGTCACTTAACTAGTGCCAAACTGGGCATTGCTCTTTAAGCTTACTGAATGATCTTTATGTGAATTAAATTTGGGGGGTCATGTCTTCAGGACTAAATCAAGGTGTAAACTGTGTCCCACTGGTCAAAATTGGTCATACAGCGTGTAGATCATTTAATTAATTATTATGTCGTGATTCCTATTTTCCCTGCAAAATATAAAGCCCACTGTGGGAAGTCCTTGTCTTCTTTTTTTTATGCATAGCTGTGTTTTTAAAAGATGTAAAAATTGGCACATAGGAGCTTCCCACTGTAGGTCTGGTTTTTGACATATAATTTTGGCATTGACCACTCAGAGGAGCTGGGACAGCTTGGTTCGGAACAAGTGGCATGAAATAATAGTGTGATCTGTTAGTGGAGAAACAGAGCAACACATGTTGCAATGGTAGTACAGTAATAAGCATGGTTGTTGTCCAAGCATGAAATCTGCTTCAATCATTCAAAGTATGAACAAATTTACACAATCGCTGTAAAGATAAGAGGTTTCATTCATCGATTAGTTTCTTACTGCATCAATAAACAGCTCGTCTTCCTCTTTGACTGAGATGTGACACACTGCATGCACTGGTTTTTTTTTTACACTGTCTTCCTTTAGCGGGACATTGATTTTTTCCACCGTGTGCTTTGTTTCCGCAGAAGCTGCACTTATGAATATGCTTGTATGTATCAGACGCTTCATATTTTTTTGCTGCCTTCTTAATTGTGTAATTCGGTTTTTGTTCAGCATTCTTTGGAACTGTTGCTTTTTTGTCTGTGCACTGCCTCAGTTCACGTGAGCCGCTCGGTGTACATGCATCGAAGGTTCCCAGCTGTGCTGGTGCCATCTCATGCGATGTCCACGGCTGAATGTAATGTTAGCTAAGACCCGGCACTTAAAAGTTTCTCTCGCAGTTTCGCTGAGTTTGTGCCAAACACCACCCTGACCATCTCATCTTCGTCTGCATAAGCACAGTCCTTCACCCGTGAATATTTAGCGGCAGTGTTTCTATTGGATTGCCGCTGACGGACAGCCTTATATGGGCAGGCACTAAATTACAAACGCCAACGGCAGCCTGTCTATGAACTTAATTTAAACTTTAGGTTTACACCGTGCTTTGTTTCCGAAGTAGCAGCACTCATGAATATGGTTGTATATGTCAGTCGCTCGCTTCCTATTGTTTCGCTGCCTTCTCAATTATATAATGCATGTTTTCTTCAGCGCTTTTTGGAGCTCTTCCTGGTTTTATACGTACTGCGTTGATAGTCAGTTCACGTGATTACGTGGGAGGCGTGATGATGTCACATGAAACTCCGCCCCCCACGGCCATCCAGCTGAACTCCATTACAGTATATGGAGAAAAATAGCTTCCAGTTATGACCATTACGCATAGAATTTCGAAATGAAACCTGCCCAACTTTTGTAAGTAAGCTGTAAGGAATGAGCCTGCCAAATTTCAGCCTTCTACCTACCCGGGAAGTTTGAGAATTAGTGATGAGTCAGTGAGTGAGTGAGTCAGTCAGTCAGTGAGTGAGTGAGTGAGTCAGTGAGGGCTTTGCCTTTTATTAGTATATATATATTGTGAAAGTTGGCCCCAGCACAGACAGACGGACGACATATTTTGCTCCACACACTGTTTATTATGTACAATATATACAAAGTTATAAATTCGTGCACTCACGAAACCCCAGTGCCTTCTGCACCGAATCTCCCAAAAGTCCAGGGCCCACAGTCACTGTGCCTTTCCACTGGCCGCCTCCTGTCCTCTCTCCAGCTCCGTCTACTTCCTCCCGACTTCCACCAAATGACTGGAGGGAGGCGGCCCCTTAAATAATGCCCCGGATGAGCCCCAGGTGTTTCCGGCCTCTTCTCCTTAGCCACACCCCAGCGTGGCGGAAGTGTCGGCTGCTTTCCTGGCGGGTCTCCGGGCGCCACACAAAGTCTTCCCCCCGGCACTTCCTGGTGTGGCGGAAGTGCCGGGCTCCCGGGATAATTAGGCACCGGGGCGCCGCCTGGCGGTGGCCACGGGTCCCTACAGGGCTGGGCTTCCATGCCCTGTACCCGAGGCCCCCTGCCTAACCAGGACGGACGCCCCCACTCTGACTGGAGGAGGCACAAGCCCTCCTCACGTCCTCCAAGGCGTCCCGGCCGGGCTCCAGCACCGGCCGGCGACTGCACGGGATAAACCGGCATCGGGGCGCCACCTGGCGGTGGCCACAGGTCCCTACAGGGCTGGGCTTCCAAGCCCTCGACCTGTGGTCCCCAACAGAACCAAGACGGACGCCCCCTCACGGTCTGGAGGAGGCACAAGCCCTCCTCACGTCCTCCAAGGCGTCCCGGCCGGCGACTGCACGGGATAAACCGGCATCGGGGCGTCGCCTGGTGGTGACCACGGGCCCCTACAGGGTAGGGCTTCCATGCCCTCGACCCGTGGCTCCCAACAGAACCAGGACGGATGCCCCCTCGCGGTCTGGAGGAGGCACAAGCCCTCCTCTTGTCCTCCTGGGCGTCCCGGCTGGGCACCAGCCCCAGCCGGGGACCACAATATATATATATATTAGTAGTTTATCTCGATTTGTTATGTTTTTATTTGTGATTATTGTTTTATCTGCATCTTTTATTGCTTGCTGAGTAATGGTGGTGCAGTAATTAAAACTGCCACCTCACGACACAAATCACATTTTTGGCCACAATAATCGGTCCCTGCATAATTGGTAAATGCTTCCCTAGTCTTCTAGACCATTATAATCCACTCAAAACCAACTTCACCTTCCTCATTTACTTCATTGGATTTTCATGGAGATCATTGAAATTCTCGAATATTTCCACGATTTCACTGAACTCACAGCAAAGCTCATGAAGTTTTAAAAGCATGCTTATCTTTCTTCATTTGTTGTGGGTGAAGATATTCACCTATCCTTTTTTCTTTGGTGTGCTTTCAGTGGCCAGAATTGCTCAGAACTGAAGTCCATAAGTGATACTTGAGAGTGACATTGTACATGCCACTAGACCATCATGGGTTGCAGTCTCTCTGGGTCTATTTAGATGTGATAGGCAGAGTGTAAATCTGAGTCCTCACAACAAGGCCAAGTACACACACAGGCACAGTCAACACACAAGGCACTCTGTGATAATTAAACAGAGGATCAAGTGTTTTAAAGTAGCCGTGCTACTGTGACACTGATTAACCCCTACTAATAATGAGACATTCTTTGGAAAGGAATAATAAGTTGTTTACCAAAGATTTCTAATTTCACTATACGGGACTGAGGATGTCTTTAAAGAAATGTAACAAGAGCTAAAGAGCAACATCTAATCAACTTTCAATAATAAAAAACCTAATTCATAAAATTAAAATGCAGAATAATAATGGTGTTGGAAAATATGACAAGATCTCCAGTAATATAGCTAACTACCCAAAATTAAACTCTGATATAAACAGTAGCCACAGGGGTCCAGGAGGTTGGTAGGTGAACACACTCACATGCAATATCAATGTCAGCATTTTTGGATTAATAAAACTAGTTTACTATCCACAGATTGAAAATGTATTAACTATGGAATGAACATTTTGTCACAAATAAAAACAAGGGCCAATATGTATTTTTTTGGAATAATAAATGTTACAGGTAAATCTTGACGTTAATTACAAACCTAGATGCTGTTATTATGAAGAAGTGCACATTCTACCTAACTTCTCTTCCAACTGCCCCGGGTCTTCTCCAGTTGGGCTGAGTCTGATACATACCCTTGTGTGAGGTGACCCAGGCCATCCTCACTGCATGCTCATAACATTTCAGCTGGCTCATATGAGGACATAAGGTGACATTAAAACAATCTGTTTATATTCTAGTAACACAACCAGAACCGTGTCAAGTTAAAATGTCAAATGAAACATTCAGAGATGGAACATGCTTTGGACAATTTCAAGTGGGATCGTGTGAAGGCCAATGTCTGTCTAAGTCAAGGTATTGATTTGTTTTTTAAAATTTAATATTTAATTGCCATTGGGTTCTAAATTGATTAAGTGTAAACAGCACAATATGCATAGCTAGTGTTACCTGTAAGTCATATGCCAATTTGAACTAAAATTAAAGCTTTTGGTTGCTGTGAAAACTATTATGGTGCAAAATGTTTTCCCCTCTGTTAGAAAAGATCAAAAGTATTAACTGACTGTAATGTCTACATCATACTGCAGATATCAACTTTCATATTTACCACTATCACAAACTGTTTATGATAAATTGAATCTGGATGGACTTGTTCATTTTACGACTTATTATGTATTTAAAAAAAACAATTACCTTCAGGATTTAAATCACATTTTATATTTTTTCTTGTGTCTAGTGTTTCACTTTCTTCTGGAAAAATGACCTCCATGTGTAAGTGCTGCCAGGCTCTTGACACCGAGGAGAGAACTGTGAGCTTAAGCTGTCCTACAAATTCCAGGGCATCTCGGCAGTTTACGTACACTTTCATCAAAAGCTGTTCCTGTTCACTGTGCTCCGAGATTAAGGCTTATTAAAAACCAAGTGATTTCAGTCATTAATTTGTCAAAAAATTATTATCTAAAGGGAATCAGTGGTCCTTAATATCAGCTAATGCTTTTGTTGGCTTTGGTGATATCTGCACTATGTAAAAGTCCAATATTTTCACTATAATATCTAAAATATGGAGATAGCCTGTATGTAGTCTTAGATGGTGTGTCTTTTAGAATAGCGTTCTCTTCCTCTTTTGTTCTCAGATCAAGTAATTGAATCAAATTTAGAAACAATCTGAAATCAGTAAGATAAAACAATATAATATCATCATGTTTTTGAAAATGTTGGTTATTTGTTAAATATATTAAGGAATGCATGCAGTTAAAATCTACTTTGTTAAAAAAAATATGCTTTAATTATTTGTTAGATTTAGAATGTAAAGAATGTAGGAAAAAGAGGGCCTGCAAACTTTATGTATTCCTGGATAATCTTTATATTACTCTCAAACAATTTTTATATATCATTTGAAATTTGAAGAAAATGTGTTTGCCATTGATTGAATATAAATAAAACTTTTGCATTTACAGTACAGTAAATAATTTGTGCTTGTGATTTCTGAATAATTAAAAAAAATAACAGTTGTTATTACGATATACCCGAAAGAGGAAGCTGTAGGTTTTCAAGCATTTCATTTTACACCTTGTTCTGAGAAAACAAAATCAAAGAAGAAACAGCAGTATTTTCTTGGCAACTGCGTAGCTCAAAATAGTGTCCATCATTAACATACAGTATATTGTGCTAGCTGGCCCGGTCAATGATAAAACGTCATCTTATCAAAATGAATTGAACAGAATATCACCACAATCTTTAACATGCTCACTCAAAGGTGTCAACCTTAACATGCTCATTCCAAGGCATTTGCCACCTGTGCTAATAGAGTGCATTGCACTTTTCATTCTAACAGATGCTTATACAATACAATCAACACTATAACCAAATAAAGGACACTTAAATAGAAGTTATCCAACTGGAGCCCACAAAGAGAAAAAGATGATGTTTGACCAGGGGTCTGAATCCAACTCATCTTTGGTCAACAGCCTATCAATCCTTCCAAGGAGGTCTCCCATCTCTGGACCCAGGAAGACAACACACTGTTTGAGACTGTCTCTGGAGCAAACCTGTGCTTCAGTCCTCCTTATGAATGAATCCCCCAACTATCACTACCTCGCTCTTTCTGGAAACTGGTTTTAAGATTACTGTTGGGTCTCCTCAGGCCTGCCTTCCACCTCAGAATCATGTCCACAAGGATTGATGCCCCTGGATCAGGTGCACCCTTTACCTTGTGCCTTGTGATAGTGACCCACCTATCTCTACCTGTCTGGTCTGGAGACTCCTCCCGGGCCAACTTGTGGGTGCACACTATCTCTTTAAAGGATACCTGGGTCAGGTCCATCAATTATCTACTACAGCACAATCCAACCAACTCCTCCTCCAGTTCAATGACCCTGAGCTCGAGGTGCTGGATCAGCTGGCATCTCCTGCAGATGTTGCCCACATAGAAGAGTGGCTCCACCAAGTCATCATCTAAAAAGTGCAACATCCAATAGGACTTGCATTGCACTGGCCTCATGATTAAAATTTTACTTTGGATTACTAGAATTAAATGATTTAGCTTAAATAGTAAAACTGAAAAAATTTATCTACTATACTGTTACTGTCCAGCTTCTGACCCGTTAAGCTCGTGTAATATTATCCCCCTCAACTGCCTGCTGTTTGTTTTACCAATTTAGGAGGTTAACTTTACTTTACTCTGTTTTCCTAACTTTGCGCTCCTCTTATTTCCTTACTTGAAAGCTCTGCAGTCGCATCATTTGTATTCCTTCACTTGTTGTTTTACAGCTACTTGTGCCTGATCTGTGTCTTAACAGTAATTACCATCTTACATACCGCAGAGCCCTTCTCTTTACTACTCTGAATTTAAAATGAATGCTTTCTTTCTTATGAATGTATGTCCCCTCTCTTTCTTACTAGGATAAACGCTTAAATGTAAGAAAGTTATATGGTGCTCCATCCAATTATTCTTTACATGCTTTGACATTTTCTCACAAAGGAAAGCTGTTAATTTTAACTTAACTTAATTTATCACCACGACAGCAGTTATTAATTTATAGACTAGCCATTTCAGCTACAACTTACTGCCTCCCCTCACCTCAATGATGCTAGCTTTAAACACGAATAACAAGAGCAATTACAATTAACTTTTCAAATTCTTACCAAACATTCAGCCACTTTTGCTCCTGTGCAGGGAAAAAAAGATTTAAAAATTCCCACACAACTCCTTAGCAGCAACCAAGAACAAAGTTTTTTAAGAAGCAATTTTTTTTCTTTGAATTAAATCTCACACTTCAGAACATAAAACTCACAGTACTCCTTCTACTTGCAAGGATGACATCAGTACTGGTCAGTATCCAATCACTGCTTTTCTTAGTTAAACTGTAGAAGCTCTTAACAAGATTTTTCTTTCTAAAGACTTGTATGTTATTTTTTTTGTGATAAAACTTTTGCTGATAAAATGAAAATTGAGTAAAATGAAAGGTATCTATACTAATAAAAGGCAAAGCCCTCACTCACTCACTCATTCATCACTAATTCTCCAACTTCCCGTGTAGGTAGAAGGCTGAAATTTGGCAGGCTCATTCCTTACAGTTTACTTACAAAAGTTGGGCAGGTTTCATTTCGAAATTCTATGCGTAATGGTCATAACTTGAACCTATTTTCGTCCATGGCCGTGGGAGGCACAGTTGTGTCTTGCATCATCACGCCTCCCACGTAATTGAGTGCCTGCCCATATAAGGTAAATATTTGCGGGTCAAGGACTGTGCTTGGCATATTCATAAGTAAAAATATCTGAATCATAAACTGATGTTAATTATATTTTGTCCATGAATAATTATTAAATAAGTCCGTCAGCTTCCTTTTATAGCTTTTCCGATGGTTGTGCTGCTTCCAGGCATGTATTTTCATATTAAAGCATTTAACCAATCACATTTCAGCCATCATTTGTTGCCAGGCAGAGAGGCCTTCACAATCCGTTGTGCAGGCACTCTAACACAGAATAAATGTCGATTAACCTGTTGCTTCAACCAATCAGATTTTGAGTTGGTGTCAGTAGGGCCCTCTAGCAGGCGTACGGCAATGTCACCGTATTCAGACCCATTGATTGGATAGAAGCCGATATGAGGAACTGTACGAGGCCACTGAACGCACCACAAGCGCTCCGAGTGCAAGATCCTCCCACACACTATGGCCAACTCCATGGCAGGATTCTGGACAATATTATTTGCCAGAAACAGACCAGATTTCAAGACCACAAAAACCTGATGTTTGTCACGCTCCTCGAGCCCCAGAAGTTTCGGGAATACAAGAAAAATGTCACACATGCAGCCTTCTCCAGTTCAACACAAGAGCCACTGAGCGGTTTTTGATCTGTCTCGGCTCAAAACTGAACTGACTGTAATGTATGCCATGGATGATTTTGCAGGAAAATCTCCCACTGATCTCCTTGACTTCCTTCAACAGAAAAATCTGAATGAGAGCATGGGGCAGCTGTTCACATTGGTATATTTGGCGGTGACCATTCCCGTGTACACTGCTTCTGTCGAGTGAACATTTTCAGCCCTAAAGCGAATTAAAGACTTTACACAAAAATGCTCCTGTAAAAAAGAACAGCCAAATCTTTAAACTTGACCCAGTCATATAAGATGGAATACTGAGAGTCAGAGGAAGATTCAACAAAGCTGCAATAGCAGAAGCTAAACAACCTGCAATTCACCATAAATGTTCACAGATTGCTACTTTTATATTGCAGCACGTTCATAAAGAATTCAGACATTGTGGGCACAATCATATGCTTCCACAGTTATTCTAAAAATATTGGATACCTCAAGCAAATTCAGCTATCAGGAAAGTAATTTCAAAATGTGCAACATCCAGAAGACACAATGCAAAAAGAGGGGTGCTAAAAATGGCAGATTTACCGAATTTACCTGTGCTTCAAGAAACAGCCAATGTTTGAAATAAGAAGTTCTTAAATTTTTGTTTGCTGTTAAATTACTAGTTATTTGAAAACAATGTTAGAGTATAAGAATAGTTTATGGCTTTAACTGAAGTAAAATATAGTAATTGTCTCTGCTCCTGCATAAACAATTAGGGGCTGGAGGTGTAAGAGCCAGTCTTAGAAGTTAATGTTTAATGTTAAATTCATATATATTGTTGGCTTAATTTCTACAGAATGTTAGTTCCTTAGTTACTTAAAATATGGTATAGCCTTTTACCCTCTGTAAGTTAACATGAACTGGAACTTTCTTAGCTATATCTGTAAAACAGAGTTCTAATTAAACAGATGGTCTGTTATAAAAGTTTGCAATTAGTAGAGTAGTATACAGTTTTCTGACCATGCTTAACGTGCTTGATGTATTTAACTTGCTTAACAACTGTATGATCAAACTTAGAGAAATGACATAAAAGCCTTCAACAGAACCCTTTTTAAACAATACATTTTCTTTAATATCTATCTTTTCTCTATTTTGGTGTGAATTATTTTGCTTTGAATTCTTACAAAAACTTTTAAAATGAAGATCTTTGGTTTGTGGAATTATTTGAACATGCATCACACTATTGACTACCCTATGAAGCAAACTGTAGAATTAAAAGCTGCATAAATTTGGTGAATTGGGACGAATATAGCCATAGACACAATTTTCTTAATTTTGGCTCTATATGCCACCACAATAGATTTGGAATGAACAAACAATTACATGATTGAATTCAAAGGGCTTGACAGAACTATTGTATGTGCCCTTTAGGAATGACAGAGATTTTTTGCCTCTGAGGCTAGGGATCTGCACTGGCAATCAGAAGGTTGCCGGTTTGAATCCAGTAAATGCCAAAAGGGACTCTGCTCTGTTGGGCCCTTGACCAAAGCCCTTAAACCTGCAATTGCTGAGCGCTTTGAGTAGTGAGAAAAGCGCTCTATAAATGCAAAGAAGTATTATTATTATTATTATTATTATTATTATTTATACATGGTCCCTCCATTTTCAGGGGCTCAAATGTATTTGGATATTTGACTAAGCAGCTGTTTCATAGCCAGGTGGGAGCAGTTCCCTCATTATTTCATTAACTATTAAGCAGGTAAAAGGTCTGAAATTGATTCCAAATGTGGAATTTGCTTTTGGAAGCTAACATTGTGAACTCTCAATATGAGGTCCAAACAGCTATCGATGCAAGTAAAAACAGCTCACCATTAGGCTGAGAAAACGAAACAAACACTTTAGAGAGATAGCAGAAACACAAAGAGTGGTCAAGTCAACCATTCGGTACATTCATAAAAAGAAGGAACACACAGGTGAACTCAGCAACACCAGAAGATCTGTAAAGACAGGGGGTTTATCACAAGGTTCAAACCCCTGGTAAACCTAAAGCATAGTAACAACAGGTAAGACTTTGCCAGAAAACATTTTTAAAAGCCTGTCCAGTTCTGGAACAGTTTTCTTTGGACAAAGGAAACTAAGTTTAATATATACCCAGAATCCTGCAAAGAGAAGAATATGGAGAAGAGAAGAAATGGCTCATGATGCAATGAATACAACATCATCTCTGAAAGATGGTGGAGACAGTTTTATGGCATGACATGCATGGCTTCCAATGGAAGTCAGTCACTAGTATTTATGGATAATATGACTGCTGGCAGAAGTAGCAGGATGAATTCTAACGTTTATACTGTAGGGCTCTGTTTCCTTTTAGGGAATAAGTTGGAATAAGTTCTTTTGTAATTGCGGCATTTTAAGTAACCGAGAACTATATAGATATGATATTAAAAGGCAATACCTCTCCCATAGTGATATGGCAGTAAAAATCACATAAAGAGAAAATAACTTTACGTGACATAACAAACAAAAGGAAGACATGATAATACTTTGTGTATAGTTTGTCATTTTCGTCGCTGCGCTGAAAGGATTTTCAGGACAGATGACATAATCTTCCCATCTGTCCGTCGGCTTCAAAGTCTTTGGCTGCTGTCCAAGCCTTTTGTACTGGTTCCTCCACGTGTAGGCCCTTATTTAGGTTCCAAACAAGGAAAGGAGAGGATTCCATTTCATCTTTAACATACAGAAATAGTACAATGCCTATTTTCGCAGTTGTCCCCTTCACTCTCCAAATGCTAGACTAGCAGTTTCTACATGCTGATATCCCCTGTGTACTAAGTTTGGCCTGGCCTGTACATGTGAGTGGATTTATAAAATAATTTTTGTACAGAGCACAGTGACATTAAACTGACATTCTTGTTACAGACTTTGTCTGCTCAAATTCAGACAAATGCTGTAAAACTGATAGGGCGATGCTTCACAGTACAGATGGTCAATGGGCCAAAACATAATGTGACAACAAACAAAGTTATGGAAAATTCTTCAATGGCCAAGTCAATCAACTGACCTCAACCAAGTTGGACATGCATTTCACTTGCTGAATACTAAACTGATGACAGAAAGTCCAACGAACAAGCAGCAACTGAAGAAAGCTGCAGTAATGATCTGGCAAAGGATCACTAGGAGCGAAACCCGGCACTTGGAAATGGCCATGAGTTGTAGACTTCCGTTGGTCTTTGACTGTAAAGGATTGTCAACCAAACATTGAACAAGATTATTATATTCATGATTATGTTAGTTTGTCCAAATACTTTTGAGCTCCTGATAATAGGGAGGCCACATATAAAAATGTGTGTCCTTTCTAAATAGCTCATGGAATATTTTTCTTAAACTCCTTGAATTAAAGCTGAAAGTCTACACTTCAATCACATCTTGATTGCTTTGTTTCAGGTCCATTGTGGTGGTATACAGAGCAAAAATTATTAAAATTGTGTCACTGCCCAAATGCTTATAGACCTGATTATACTTACTCTATAGTGTTATAAATGAGACCACAGGTCCTTTATAACAGCGCTTTCCAGGACAATTCCATTTTTGTTTATCTTCGAGGATAATATTCTTATTCTTTTTATTGCTGCTTGCACCATCCCACCTTGTTTTAATGTTGCAGTGGAAGCAATATAAAAGCTGGGATGGACTGGTAAAACAGAAGCACACAGTTCTGGTGTGCTCAAACATTACAGCAGCCATTTTGTGTAGTCTATGTGCCATGTTAAGTGTCTTGGAATTTTTGAATTTTGCTAATCATATTTTGACTTCATATTTCATGATCTGTCTCTGTGTTTTGGGACAGACTGCCTAGTAATTGAGGGTTAATTTCTGCCTTGTGGCAAGCCCTGCTATGGACGCCTGTATTAAGTAAACAGGTTTGGAAAATGAAGAAATTAATGCATGCTCATTTTGGATAATTATGTTTTGACACATTTGTTTGGATCATTAGTCTGTTTTTGACCTCTGTCTTTGCTGCAGAGAAAACCCAGTAAGTGGTCTTTATTATTTCTTCCTGGGACCTGAGCTGTGGTATTTGGAATGGCACCCTTCTCAATGGTTACTTATCTTAATCTAACTTTAAAATGTTTTCTAATTTGCCAGAAATGCTTTACATTTTGTAGTTATACACGCTAACCTCAGAACTGACTCTCCCCGAAAGAGAGCAGCTCCAGACTGTTACAGTAAGTGGAGCTGACCAGAATAGGTGAAACAGTTTTTCCAGTCGTCTCCAAAATCTTTTGTTAAGTGACTGTGAACTGCATGGGCACCAGTGGTGGTTGGTAATGTGGGGCACCACCCCCCTAAATATGTTAAAAAATCTACTTAAATTAATTAAGGAATGTGAAATAATCATTAAACATTATTTACATAATGTGCCTGTTGTCACTGCATGTCAACATCCCTTAAAAATTGATTCTGACTTGTATTTGTTTAACACTAGAATCCCTGAAGCCTACGAAAAAACTCATAATCCCGGGCCACCTTAAATTCTTTCACACCTCTCCATTAGTGTCTTTTGTTTTGTAAATGTACCGATCAGCACAAACAGAAAGCAGCCTGCTATCCCATCCCCACCCCACCACCGCAGCTCAAGTCTGTTCATCTGGGTGTAAGGTGCCTGGAGTTGTACAGGGTATGTAATATATCATTATTTTGAACACATACATTGCATGTGTGTTCTACAATGATCTACGTAAATGTAGGATGACAGGAAATGTGAGAAATGTTGAACTCAAACCTAAAACAAACTTCATGTTATAGTACTAATGATAAAATTTTGAAATGAAGTGTATAATGTGTGAAGACTGAAGTCCAAATATCAAATAAACACTTTTAACAAAAGGTACACGTATAACAAAAATATAACTACAAAAAAAGAAATTGGGTTAGGGTACAATGCTGACACATCTGCTTGGGTGGTGCAGTGGCAAGAACTGCTGACTCATAATCAAGAGGTTGCGAGTTTGTGGCTGGCTGCTTCTCTGAATTACCATTTCGAGTAGTGAGCTGCTATTATTGTTACTATTATGCAATAAAAACATGCATTTGATTTGAGTCTGTAACAGCCGGTGTAAACCTATGGTACTTGTAGAGGTTAGTGTTTTTTTTTCTTTTCAGTCCCCCCAGTATGACACTACTGTTTACAAATAAAGATGTGCTATAACAGAGGTGAACTCAGAAGAGACTGAGGGTTCCACATCGGAGAAAGAGAACAGTAGCTGTCCCCGCAAGAAACATTCACTCCCATACAAGAACAATGCAGTTACACCAGGTGTAAAGGCGAAAGATGGCACTGTTTGGATGCAGCAAAAGGTCGGGCATCATCCTGCTAGTGGATATTACTAGTCAACCTGCCACGCATGTCCTTCAACAATAATAAAATAATAATACATTTTATTTATATAGCGCCTTTCCCCTGCTCAAGGCACTTACTGAATATAAGAAAGAATGGAAGGGTATACAGTATATAGCATTGTACAAACCAAATAAATAAATAAAGAAGATTAAGACAGTAAATTCAGAGAAAACCCTAACAGACAACATAATTGATGGTCTAGCAGACACACATACAGGTTACATGAACGTCTTGACAGAGAGGTAAACTGAGAGAAGGGCAATAAAGTCAAGTAGAGCTAAAAACCTTCCTGAACAGATGAGTTTTGAGTTGTTTTTTAAAAGAATTCATGGAGTCAGCTGATCTGATTAATTTCGGTAGGTCATTCCAGAGTCTGGGCGCTATACAGCTGAAGGCCCTGTCACCCATGGAGTGTAGATTAGTGTGGGCCACAACAAGATTGCCAGAATCAGAGGACCTTAGTGGACGGGCAGGCACATAGTGATGGAGAAGATCACTGATGTAGTTTGGCGCGAGGTTATTTAAGGCTTTGTAGGTTATTAGTAGGATTTTATATTCGATTCTGTAAGACACAGGGAGCCAGTGAAGGTGAAGCAGGATGGGTGTTATGTGCTCGCTGCTGCTGGTTCGAGTCAGGACTCTTGCAGCTGAGTTTTGAATAAGCTGGAGCTGTGATATAAGATTAAAAGGGGCACCTGCCAGCAGTGAATTACAATAATCGATGCGGGATGTGATAAAAGCATGGACAAGTTTCTCAGCATTAAAAAAGGAGAGGAAGAAGCAAACACGGGATATGTTACGGAGGTGAAAGTAAGAAAGTTTCTTAATGTGATTTATGTGAGCGGAATAAGAGAGGGAGGAATCAAAAATGACACCAAGATTCTTTGCAGTGGAGGCAGGTCTGATGAGATCATCGCCAAGATGGAGCTCATTTTATTAAGTTGCATTTTATTCCCAATTTGCAGGAGTTCAGTTTTGTTGCAATTTAATTTTAAAGATTTCTGCTCCATCCAGGTTTTAATTTCTCTAAAGCAGGTTGTGAGCTGAGAAAGCTGTGATGAAGTTCCACTTTTAACACTGAAGTAGAGTTGAGTATCATCTGCATAAAAATGATAGCCCAGTTCATAGCTACAAATAATATGGCCAAGGGGAAGCATATAAATACAGAAGAGAAGAGGGCTGTGGACAGAACCCTGAGGAACTCCTTGTGTGACTGGTGCTGAGCTGGACCTGCTGTTGCCAAGACTAACAAACTCTTGCCCATCAGTCAGATAGGACTTGAACCACTAGAGGGCAGTGCTAGAGGTACCCAGCATGTTCTCCATTCTGGACAGTAGAATGTCATGTCTGACAGTGTCAAATGCTGCCCTGAGGTCTAACAGAATTAATATGCTTGTATGTCCAGCGACTGCTGCCATAAGCAAATCATTGGTTACCCATAGCAGAGCAGTTTCACAGCTGTGCTGTGCCGTGCCCTGAAACCAGATTGAAAGGGTTCCATCAAATTATTAGAGATTAAGTAATTGGTGAGCTGGGAGGATTCAACATGCTCAAGAGCTTTGACAGGAAAGGTAACTGGAAAATAGTTAAGATTGTCTGTGTAAGAGCCATTTTCCTAGTTCTATAAAATGTATGAATATTTACTAGATGATAATGCATAAAATATGGGAGGTTCCTAAAACCCCCGTGAATAGAATTGAGTTGGTATTTTCCTGTCATTTCTTAACAGTTTTTCAGTAAACAATGTTCTTTAGTAAGTGTTTTGCCTTGCCTTGTGTAAGGTATAGAGGCATACGGTTTTTTAACCGTGTCCTTGAAAGAATTCTTTTTATGCTCGCGTTCGTGCTTACGCATAGAACTGAGCTTGGCGCATATCTAAGTGCCAACGGCCTAAGGGTCTTTTGAATGTAAAGTAACTCGTAAATTAAAAGATCTAAGTTTTGAACCGTATGTTTAAAGCATACAGAAGAAGAAATAAATAACCTTTAAGTACAGAAGTAACCAAAGCTTCATAAGAAAAACTAAGTTTATAGAAGATACATTTTTCCCTTTTTTTGCCTTTATCCTTTGTGTGTAATTATTTTTCTTTTTATTCTTGTATGGATTATTTGCCTTTAACTTTCACTAAATATTTTTAAAACAAACTTTTGGACTGAGAGATTTCTTTGACACGCGTCTTACCCGTGCCTGACTTCACCTTACGCAAAGCGGCTACAGTCAGCATCAAGACCAGACTTTTTTAACAATAGGGTTACAGAAGCGATTTTAAAAGTGAGCGGCACAGAGCCAGTGTCATGGGATGAGTTTATTATTGTTGTAGCAGTCAGGATTATGTCATGAATGCAGGATTTAGGTAGTGTGGTGGGGATGGGGTCCAGTACACAGGTAGTCGGCCTCATCTTACAAAGCAGGTTATTAACAAACGTAGAAGTGACTGGTGAGAACTTAGAGAAGGAGCTGGGCATGCCGAGTTTGGCATGGTATCATAAAAATCACAAACAGAACTTTACATGCTAATGGGAGAGTTGGCAGATGATTTGGCAATCTAGAAACAAGTGTAGAGTAAACTTTGGGTGGCAGGTGCACCTGTTGCTTTCCATACCTGCAGGGTAAGAATAAGTGGACTGTAGATGTGATGGATTGATGTCTTAGAGCACAGTAGAAGTGGGAAATCTGGCATCGGATTGGGCAGCATGGCAGAAAGGGTATATTATATATTTTAGCCTTCCACGAATGTATGTGGAATGACCAGATAGATAGATAGATATGAAAAGCACTATATAGACATGAAAGGCACTCTATAATATATAGCATTATATAACAGATAAGTGCTGCTTCGGTTTGTCCCCCAAAAAACTATGTCCCAGCCCAAATTTTATTCACCACCTCTGATTGGCATCTATCTATCTATCTATCTATCTATCTATCTATCTATCTATCTATCTATCTATCTATCTATCTATCTATCTATCTATCTATCTATCTATCTATCTATCTATCCTTTTCAACAAAAATACAATAGCATATTCACCACACCGCAGCATCACAGATGCTAATATTGCATCTGAAATTAACATCCTCATCATCTTTTGTTGTGTTTGCGCTTCAGAAGACACCATAAAAGCTCTTTGTTTGTACAGCTTTGTCTTTTTTGTTTCTCCCTGGTCACACTCTTTTCTTCTTTCTACAGATTATGTAATATATAGAGCCATCTAGTGGATGCAGCCTTAAATAGCATTAGCAATTTAAAATATTCTGCAAATACCAAGAAAGGGTGGGTGCCTTGGATCTTGTTCAGTTCGAAAAAGTTATTCTTCCATAAAACTTAATATTGTGCCAGCTCCATCAGAATGATTTGGCAAAGCATTCAAAACTGTGAAAGAGTAGGTGCTACCAGAATATTTTTAATCATTAGTTTTTGTTTGTAAAATTAAGAACTTAACCTATTTAAAAAACTGTATGAAGCTGCCCAGCCTACATTAAATCCTTTTTGATAAGCATTGGTGTCCTTATAAAAATATAAAATAGTACAACCGGTTTAAACTGAACATGAATTGCTTTACTGCATGGAATGAATAGTGTAACTTGTCACATATTTTAATCATCACAAAATCTGACACTGTTTTTTAAATCAAATGTCAGACCTGTTTTTCCAGTTCCGGGTCTCAGTGGGCTGGTAACAATACCTGCAGCAAAACAGAAAGGCTGTCAAGTCACTGGGTAGTTTAAAAATAATCAATGAAACACACACACACACACACATTTTTTGGACATCAGTGATAAACTGGAGTCTTTGGAGAATAAGCCACACAGAACATGGAAAAATTTCACAGAGAAAATTACTGTCTGCCATTTAAACCTAGAGCTCTGGCAGTGTAAGGTGGCAGCAGCCCTAACCAGCTATTAACTCACCTCTTCTGAGACCTCAGACACTTTGCACTAATTTTAATTTCACATTATAAATTTACAGGCACTGATAATAATGCAGTGATTATTTTTCTTCAGAATCCTTCACTCCTTTTGGACAATGATTTAACTTTGAATGGTTCACCAGTAGGGTGGTGCAGTGGGTAGCGCTGCTGCCTCGCAGTTAGGGGAGCCGGGTTCGCATCCCAGGTCCTCCCTGCTTGGAAATTACATGTTCTCCCCGTGTCTGCGTGGGGTTCCTCCGGATACTCTGGTTTCCTCCCACAGTCCAAAGACATGCAGGTTAGGTACATTGGCGATTCTAAATTGTCCTTGGTGTGTGGCTGTGAGTGCCCTGCAGTGGTCTGGCGCCCTGCCTGGGGTTTGTTTCCTGCCTTGTTGGCTGGGATTGGCTCCAGCAGACCCCCATGACCATGTAGTTAGGATATAGTGGGTTGGATGATGGATGGATAGTTCATAAGTTGGCAAATGTGCACATAAATCAGCATTCACTTTCTCTGTTAGTTAGATTCATTTTCAACCAATAACCCCCATATGCTTGGCACAATAAAAAAAAATAACACAGTGTATTTGTAAAATAAAGATAACAAAAGATGGACATATACAGTTAAACACAGACATGGGACAAAGAGCACTAAACTTACATTTAAATTAGTGTGGTTTTCTTACCCATTTCTCTATAAAAGGTTATATTTCTCTATTTTCTTAATTTTTGAATAAAGAATTATTCAAGGAAGCATTATTTATTATTTATTATTATTTATTCAGAATAGATTTTTAAAACTTGCATAAGTAATGGTCTGTGTGGCAGGTGGGCAGAACCCTTAACCAGCCGGGGCACCCTGAGTATGGAAGGACCGGGGTAGAGAATATTTTCAGGACAATTTCTCCCCCAGGCTGACAGAGGGCAGCCCCCTTGGTTTCCAGTGGGGCCACAGGTCATGTGCATGGGGCCTGTGCCCACCGCCAGGGAGTGCATGGACATTTCTAGGGCCGTATTTGGCCACAATTCTGCCACACCTGAAAGTGTGACCAGAAGAAGCTTGATGGGCACCTAGAGTCCTTCTGGGTGCCCTATAAAAAGGGGCCAGTTGCCGACAATTGTTGAGCCAGAGTCGGGAGGAAGAGGACAAAGCCTGAACAGCAGTGGAGAAGAATGGACTGGCAGCAGAGAAGGGACTAAGTGATCCTGTAAATAAATCGTGTGTTGGGTGGTAAACATGTCTCCTGCCTGTCTGTGTCCGGGTTGGCTTTCACATCTGATTAAACCTTTCACTATGTAATGGATTTCCAGGGCTGTCTGTTTTACAGTGTTTTATTCTCTCTCTTATTATACCTTCTCTGTATGTAACAGTCTGAAACTCTTATTGAATTAATAGAAGGTACTCTTGCAAGTTTAGTTTTCCTATTAGATTTTTGAAGTGAAATCCATAAATGTTAAAGGTTTTTCCATTGCAGGTTATCATATTAAATTCTGGTAATACAAACTACCAGAATATACTGTATATGCTAATACTGTTACAAAACACAAAATGCCTCTGCAGAGTTTTCTGAGGAAAAAAAAGATGCAAAAGACGTAGTCAGGGGAAAATACAAGCGTCAAAATATCCTGGCAACCAAAAGAAAAGGAGCAAAATGTTAATGAGAATGGAGGTCAAATGAGTCAGATAATGGCTAACACTAGGGCCTACTATGGAAGTAAGCTAACTATGCCTAGAATAACAAAACATGGATTAGTCCACTTAGGAAAAGTTAAGTGTTGAGACTGCCGCCATTTTTATAGTGTTATGTCCTTTGATGTCATGATGGATTAACTCAAGTGAAGCTACACGAAGAATTATGTAAACAAAAGTTAACAAGACAACAGCAAAATTAAACTTAAATTAATCAAAATCGAAAAGGAACCATGAATATTGACTCCTTGAGTCAAACATTCATGAAAATATCCTACAACTATATATAAAAAACATTGTTAAATCTAAATCATTCAGGAACATCAGTAAAAGTGAAGAACCAAACATAATGAGAAAAACAACAAAATATTTTAAAATACCCAGAAAGCATGCAAATAGGAGGAATCAATAACTAAACAAGACATAGAATACAAGGGGCTCTGATACAGAGTACAGAGCAAAAGCTAACCTTTATCGTTAAATGCCAACATTTCAGAGACTGGATTGTCCAGTAATTCCTGATATCAGGCACCTCAAAGTGTTGGACAGGACCAAGGGCAGGCTTAGTCAAAGGCACAGCAGTGGGGGGTATTTCAAGACAGGGTGTCTGTGTAAAACTGAACCAAAATGATAACTGCTTGTGTCATTATTCTTAAAGTTACCTGAAAGCAAAGGTGTGGTCTGAATAGGCAAGGATCAAAAACAGAAGCCGGATACAAGGGGCTAGGCACTAAGTCAAACTGAAAAAAAAGAAAAATCAGATAAAGCCCAAGAATAGACAGTAGTTTATCAGATAAAATAGTGCTTGCTGTAAGAACTGCTTTCATAATATACATCAATGATGCCAGCAACTTGCAGAACTGAGTACTGGGAAAATGCTCATGCCATAATGTGAAAAAAGCGAAATTTGAGTATATATTATTATCATTATTATATGTTTAAAATTTTCATTTGTTATATCATTCACTCAAGTACAGTATTTCTTTTTGTGTTTTACATCATTTGTCTGTAGTCCCCTTTTAACACTAGAATTACCAGAGCCAGCGAAAAAACTCGTAATTCCAGCACACTTTAAATCCCTTTGCACCTCTCCATCAGCCTATTTTGTCTTCTGAATGTGTCAATAAGCCCAAGCAGCAAGCAGCCTTATACCATCCCCCATCACCTTAGAACGGCCAAGAAATTCTCCCAGTTCCTGCCTTGATTGATTATCTAGTTCATGTGTACATTTTGTCATTTATTACTAAAACATGAGAAACATTTCTGTTTTAATGATTTGTTTACATAGATTGTTCAGACACAAAATGCCCATCAAGTTATTTCCCCTTACAGTTCTGAGTAGCTCACTCACAGATAATCAATTACGGCAGGAACTGGGAGAACGTCTTGGCTGTTCTGAGGCGATGGGGGGGGATGGTATAAGGCTCCTTGCTGCTTGGGCTTATCAACACATTTAGAAGACAAAAGAGGCCGACAGAGAGGTGCAAAGGGATTTAAGGTGGGCCGGAATTACGAGTTTATTCATTGGCTTTGGTAATTCTAGCGTTAACATCCATAGATGTGAATATGTGTACAAAGCAGTACTTGAAGTAGATATACATGAGTAGCAGTACACCGATGGAATAACATGAAAAGTGAGGAGTGTGGAGCAGTAGCTTTGAGTGTTGCAAAACCACATATGTGGCTTCCCAATTAGAATATCAAATGCCAAATACCCCAGAGTAAGGAGTTAAGTTGTGGAGTTACCAGCACTGCATCCAGAGGATGGAGGTAGATGGAGCAGAATAGATAAACCAGTATGCTAGAATTCACTGCCAATACAGATTCAAAGTGACCATTATTATAAGTAAAACACTGAGAAGTTCTGGTTCACTTCACTGGTTCTGATGCAAAGAATTCTGGAGAGTGGGGTGGTATGATATCCTCATTTAAAGTAAGCAGATGTACGAGGTTGTGGGGTCCATAGATGTGAATGAATATATTACAGTGAAGTAGCTCTTGGGGGACCCATAACGTTTAAACTGATGTCATTAATCCAAGGGTGTTTCTATAACTTGAAGGTACCAGGGTCTTAGCCCCCTCTCTAATTGTCAAATGCGGTCATACATATGTACAGCATTTCTCTATATTGCAACTAGATGACCTATGATCTGCACTACAACAAAATTTCATGCAAATGTTGATTAAAAAGAAAACAGGTTTTTCAGAAGTTAAAAGAGAAAAAAAAATCAGACAATTTCCAGCTTAATGACAGCACTAATTTAGCAGGAATTTTACCCAAGCAGAATAACCTGTCAGATGGAAGTGAGGGAAAGCAGCAGAGACATTCAATAGAAGAATGGTTAGAGGCAGTGACCACACTGCAGATAGTCACGAAAAACTTGAGGAAATGGGCTGGGATATCTAGTGGTCACAAATGACAACTGTGACCTCAGTGCATTGACAAGGGGTGCGGTATAGACATGCACAAATGAAACTGAGGATGCTGATAATTTGGAATTTTAAAGAACATCCATTAACAATGATAATAAACATGCACACTGGCAAAAGTGCTGATTTCTTGTGTCTAGCTGCTAGCTCACTGTTCCAGAAGTCTGGCTTCAGCTCCGGCTTGGTCACTTTTTCTCACTTTTTCTCTGTTGGATTTCTTCTGGGCAGTTCTGTTTCTTCCTACATTCCAAAGACATGCAGGTTAGATGGATTGGTGATTGTAGTATGTGTTATTCCATTCATCCATCCATCCATCCATCCATCCATCCAGTATCCAATCCACTATATCCTAACTACAGGTTTCACAGGAGTCTGCTGGAGCCAATCCCAGCCAACACAGGGTGCAAGACAGGAAACAAAACCCGGGCACGGCCCATCTGATTGCATCCAGTACTGGATTGATTATTTCTTTTTTTTGCCATTAGGAAAGGCTCAGGCTCCCCAGAATCGCAGAAGTGGGAACCAACATCACATAAAGATGGGGGAGCAATATAAGTAATGATCATTCACCTTGGTTGCATTCAACATCATAACACAGAGATTGCTTATGGCTCCATCTCAGAGATTCATAATTGGTATCAAAACACTCAGCAGCAGAGAGCTGCAGTAACACTTTGAGTTAAATAAAGCTTTAAAAACAAAGTTTTAATAACCCGAACTAGTTTGAGAAATCCGGTGTTTGATGTGTAACACAGCAGAGGTCTGAATACTTGTGATAAAGCATTGTAGGCTATGTAACAGTTTTTTGCTTGTTATTTTTCATTTTTGATTTATAAAAAATATTCGTATTATAAGTAACAAGATTGATGTAAGTCCTTTGCTGAATTGTAGTACTTCATTTGTCATAAGGCAAGAATAACCATGAGTATAACCACAATAATATGTTTATTATTATTATTAACAATAATAATAAGAATCCTCAATACTTGCAAGGGAGTCATCAAAATAAAACTAAAAGAACTAAACAATCAACATGGCAACATGTCTGAAACTCTAGATTTTAAACATGTTGCTAAAGACTGATTTAATTTATTTTTTTTTATTATTTTTATTAATTTTATTAATTTTATTGTAATCATTCCATGCAAATAGATCAATTTTACAAAAAATAGGATTGAAAACAAGTCGACCCCCACCCCTAAGAAAGTTAGCATGGCTAATGGAGTAAAACTTAAGGCTTGTAACCATACCTAAATTGATGAGTTTAATAGGGCAATAGAGATGAATGGAGAAGTAAAAGGAAATACAGAAATAATTGCTTCCTCTGTGCTTTAAGAGCTTATTCTAAAATATTATTGATTAGATCCCGCCAGGTTTTGAAAAAATTCTGTACAGATCCTCTAACTGAGTATTTGATTTTTTCCAATTTCAAATAGTATAACACATCGGTTTCCCACTGACTTAAAAGAGGAGAGTTAGGATTCTTCCAGTTTAGCAAAATAAGTCTGAGTGTCAAAAGTGTAGTGAATGCAATCACAGTTTGTTTGTCCTTCTCCACTTTAAACCCATCTGGGAGAACCCCAAACACAGCTGTTAATAGGTTAGGAGGGATTGTGAGACCAAGACTGTCTGAAAGGCATTTAAAGATTTTGATCCAGAATGATGTTAATTTGGTGCAGGCCCAAAACATGTGACCCAGTGAGGCTGGGACTTAGATTGCAGTGTTCGCAGGTTGGATCATGCCCTGGAAACATTTTTGACAGTTTTAGGCGAGACAGATGTCCTCGATATAAAATTTTGAGTTGAATAATTGTATGCTTTGCGCATATGGAGCTCAAGTGAAGTCTCTGCATTGCTACTTTCCACTCATTTTCTGCTATATTGATTAACAGATCTTTTTCCCATTGTCCTCTTGGATCTTTGAAAGGGAGGGACTGTGAAATAATTTTATATATTTTAGAGATGGTGTCTAAGTCCTCAAAATTGAGCAATATTTTTTCCGGCATGAAGGAAGGTGCAAGATGATGAAAATCGGGCAGTTTCTGTTTAACAAAGTTCCTAATTTGAAGATAGTGAAAGAAATGTGTAGCTGGAAAGTTATATTTGGAATGTAATTGTTCATAGGATGCAAAGATGTTGTCTATATAAATATCTCTAAGCAATTTAATCCCAGATCTTTTCCAGATATTAAAAACTGCATATGTTTGCGAGGGTTGAAAGAGGTGGTTCTCATGCAGCAGTCCCACAGATAAAAGCTTCTCCATCTTAAAATGCTTTCTATATTGGTTCCACATTCTGAGTGAATGAAGCACAATTGCGTTGTTAGTATATTGGCGATAACTTGCATTTATTGGAGCACAAAGCAGAGAATATAAAGAAGTACTGCAGGATTTTAGTTCTATTGCAGACCAGGCCTGTGTATGTTCATCTACTTGTGTCCAGGTTTTTATAGCTTGTATGTTTGCTGCCCAGTAATAAAATTGAAGAGTTTGGTAGAGCCAGGCCACCTTCAGCCTTAGGTCTTTGTAGGGTCGCTATTTGGATACATGGATGTTTTGAGTTCCAAATAAATGAGGTTATTGTTGAATCTAATTGTTTAAAAAAATATTTATTGATGTATATTGGAATGTTTTGAAATAAAAAAAGAAGCTTAGGAAGAATATTCATCTTAACAACATTTATTCATCTACCTAAAGTGAGATGAAGGCTTCACCATCTATACAAGTCTTGATTCATTTTTTCCATACAGACAGCGAAATTTTGCTGATAAAGAGCTTTGTTTAACTTGTGATGTTTACTCCTAGGTATTTAAACTGATCTGCAATGATAAAAGACAGGGTGTATAATCTAATAATATACTGTATTCTTGAGAATTCACTGGAAAGAGTACACTTTTATTCAGATTAATTCATAGACCAGAGATCTTTTGAAATTCTGTAAGTGCTGTTAATACTGCAGGCACAGAATTTTGTGGGTCTGATATATACAGCACCATATCATCTGCATAGGACGGCATGGTGGCGCAGCTGCCTTGCAGTTAGGAGACCAGGGTTCGCTTCCAAGGTCCTCCCTGCGTGAAGTTTGCATGTTTTCC
Organism: Polypterus senegalus; assembly: GCF_016835505.1. Lineage (NCBI taxonomy): Eukaryota > Metazoa > Chordata > Cladistia > Polypteriformes > Polypteridae > Polypterus > Polypterus senegalus. Next base: position 58,117,603 of record NC_053161.1, read on the forward strand.
CCATGTCTGAGTGGGTTTCCTCCGGGCGCTCCGGTTTCCTCCCACAGTCCAAAGACATGCAGGTTAGGTGGATTGGTGTGTCTAAATTGGCCCTAGTGTGTGTGGGTGTGTTTGTGTGTGTCCTGCGGTGGGTTGGCACCTTGTCCGGGATTGATTCCTGCCTTGTGCCCTGTGTTGGCTGGGATTGGCTCCAGCAGATGCCCGACACCCTGTGTTCGGATTCAGCGGGTTGGAAAATGGATGGATGGATGGATCATCTGCATATAGAGAAATTTTCTGTTCCAGTTTTTCTCTGAAAATCCCCTTTATCTGATAAGAATTTCAACAGTGAACCACCAGTGGTTCGATGGCGATTGCAAATAGCAGTGATGACAAGGGGCATCATTGTCTGGTACCACATTCTAGTTTAAAGTAGTCTGAACTGATGTTGTTAATACAAACTGAAGCTTCTGGATTGGTATACAGTAGTTTGATCCAAGCACAAATGTTCAGGCCAAACCCAAATTTCTCCAATGATAATTTCTGCATCCAATGATAATAATATTTCTGGGGTGCTTGACTTTGTTCGTGAGTATATTACATTAAACGGGCGTCGAAGATTGGAAGATAAGTGTCGACCCTTGATAAATCCAGTTTGATCTTGTGATATTACCGAAGGCAGCACTTTCTCCATCCTTCTAGCTATGATTTTTGTGAGTATCTTAACATCAATATTCAGAAGTGAAAATGGTCTGTATGATGCACATTGTAATAAATCCTTATTTTGTTTAGGAAAGACATTGATTAATGGTTGGCGAAAAGTTTGAGGTAGAATTTGATTGTATCTAGCTTCTGTAAATGTTGCTAATAGGAGAGGAGCTAGCTGAGTTGAGAATTTCTTAAAAATTCTGCAGGGTAGCCATCAGGGCCTACTGCTTTCCCGGCTTCAAGTGACTTTATAGCATCTAGTAATCCTGATAGCGCTAGAGGTTTATCCAGTTCCTCCGCACTAAAAGTATCTATTTGTGGTATCTGTAATGTATCCAGAAATGTGTTAGATTGTGTGTTGTCTTCTTTAAATTCAGTTGAATATAAGGATTTATCGTAGTCTCTAAATGTGTGCATTATATTTTTATGGTCAATGATTTCATCTCCGTTCATGTTGGTGATTGCTGGAATTGCATTACGAACTTCTTGCTTGTGGATTTGTTGAGCTAAAAGCTTATTAGCTTTCTCTACATGTTCATAGTAATGATGTCTGAATTTATAAATTAGTTGTTCAGTTGCTTTAGTTGTCAAGAGGTTGAATTTTGAATGCAGAGCCTACCTTTTCCTATATAGAGCCTCATTTGGAAGCCTGGCATGTTCTTCATCTATTCTAGTAATTTCGATTTTTAGCTCTGATAATTTCCTGGTTTCTAATTGATTCCTTTGGGGAAGATATGAAATAATCTGTCCTCTTAAGAAGGCCTTTAGAGTTTCCCAGAGTATTCCTGCAGAAACCTCAGAGGATGTATTTGTCTCTAGGAAGAAACTGCTTTGTTTGGATATAAATTCTGTACAGTTCTCGTCTGCTAACAGAAGTGGGTTAAGACGTCATCTGCGAGGTGAGTGTGTGGGGCATAGTGACTTTAGCGCCAAGATCAGAGGAGCATGGTCAGAAATAACAATAGCATCGTATTTGCAGGATTTAATCGTAGGCAAGAAATTATTATCTATAAAGAAATAATCAATTCTTGAGTAGCAATGATGTACTGGTGAGTAAAAGGAATATGTTCTTGAGTTTGGGTTTAGAAACCTCCAGGGGTCTGATAGGTTGTGATCAGTTACAAACTGTATAATTGTCTTTGCTGTGTTAGATGTCGTCCCCCCTGTGATAGAAGTCATATCTAAGAGAGGATTTAAAACACAATTAAAGCCCCCAGCCATTATAATTTTATGAGTGTTCACATTGGGAATGGATGCAAATACATTTTGTATGAATTCCTTATCAATATTAGGTGCATAAACATTTATCAAAATCATTTTACAGTTAAATAAGTTGCCCATGACCATCACATATCTCCCTTCAGGATCAGATACTACATCTGATGCTAGAAATTAGACTGTTCTATGTATGAGAATTCCAACACCTCTAGTTTTTTTTTTGTAAAGCTAGAATGGAACATTTGGCCAGTCCAGTCCTTTTGCAGCCGGAACTGATCCTTGCTTAGTAAGTGGGTCTCCTGTAAAAATACTATTTTAGCGTTTAAACCTGTTAGGTGAGAGAGTACTTTCTTTCTTGTTAATTCGTGATTCAGGCCTTTAACATTCCAGCTCACAAAGTTAACTGTCCCATCATGGAGACATTGATTCTGAATTTTTGATGTCATTTTATAGTCTTAACTGGAAGTGAGACAGCTTTAACCTTAATTTCCTATTTCCCCAAGAGCTATTGCCATGCAGCCTATTGTTACATTGGTAGTTATAATTATAAGCATTAAAAGGATAGATTAGATATAGCCTGCTCTCTTTCTCTTCCCCCATATCACCCCACCCTCCAACCCATTTTCCCTCCCAACGTGAGGCTGGACCCCACTTCACACAGCACCGGTACTCTGACATATCTAGAGACAGAGCACGTCCAAAGCAAAACAAGCACCCACGCAGTGGCATTTTAGGATTAAAAAATAGAAATATCTATTGCCAATATAGTCTAAATACTATATGCCTAAAATATAATCATTAACAAACTATAAGCATAAAATATATAATCTTCAGCAATCTTAAAGTATTAAGATAATAAACCAAGGGAATGGTGTTAGAAAGAGGTCCAGGATAATCATAGTAAGTCTTAATACAATAATAACAATAACAATAAACAAAGGGTATGATGTTAAATAGTCTCCTGTAAGGTAGTTAGAAGAAAAAAAAAAGTTAATTTCTTCCACACACGTTTATAACTGTAATTAAAACATAAACAGAAAGTGTCCGAGTAATGAAAAGGATGTACAATTATAATATCCGTATCATTACAAGTGGATCAGACAGCAGGTGATATCTCCTTGCCATGCCATGACAGGATGTGACTCACTATTGTGTTTTAGAGTAGTGTCAGGATCAGCTTTTTTAATTCTCTTTTCTGCTTCCTCCTTGCTGGAGAAGACATAGTATTGGCCTTGAACATCCACTTTCTGTTTAGCTGTGCAATGTAGGTGAAGCGGTGGGCTCTATTACAGCCGATGTTCCCGGCTTACGTGGAGTAGGTGAAAGTGCGGACTGCAAGGCCTTTTCCAGTTTCAAATGATCTTCTCCAATCGGCAAGCTATTTTGACCTGTGTCACTCGCACATTCACTCCCTATTTCGCTCTCAACTGGAAACGATGCAGCGGACCGTGGTCCTGAGGAGTCTGGGCTTTCGCCCATCTGTTCCAGGTCAGTCTCTGAAAGGCCGTTACTTGAGCTTGAACTTGGACTTGTCGGTCTAGGCTTGGATGTGACTTTAGTTTTCTTTTTCCATATCTTTTTGGGCCCCTTTTTTGCCGCCCATATTTATATACGCTTGCATATACTGTAGTAAATCCCTCTGGTTGGATAAATACAGGATATCTCAGGATAATAAGAAAATAATATAAAAAATAACACCGCTGCTAGTGGAGCTCCGCTTTAATATTAAAATTAAATATAATTAAATGGGCTTACATTAAAACTTGTATTCAAACTTAGCGAATGTCATCCTCTATTTCCACTACTCCCTATGACCTGATTGACAATACTTTTCACATTTCCTTCTGTCTCACAAGTAAAGTTTTCTATAGTCAGCTTCACATATGACGGACATTTCTAACCTCACGCATTAAGTGTATGGTGATACTGTGTTCTCTGCCTACTTCAGCGTGGATACAATAAGCAGGAATCAAAAGTCATTGTTTAAAGATGCTTATTACTGCATCAGATCTGGGGACTCATCTATAAAAGGTGCGTATGCACAAAAATGTTGCGTATGAATGCTTCCACGCTCAAATCGCAATGTATAAAACCTAAACTTGCCATAAAGCCACACATATTTTCACGGTAGCTCCAACCCTGGCGTACGCAAGTTCTCCGCTCGGTTTTGCAAACTGGCAGCACTCAGCATCAAAGCAGTGCTACTGTTCCTGTGTGGTTACTCTTTCTTTTTTAGATCCACATCCCCAACACGACTTTATTATATACACTGAAACTAACTGCATGTTGTTTAAGGCATCTGATTGTAATTATCCTGTAACAATATAATGGTCCACGGAAGGGTCAAACTATTCTAAATACCATAGCTGATTTAGCGTTGTTTCTCTCACTTCACCTTCTTCTTCTTTCAGCTGCTCCCATTAGGAGTTGCCACAGTGGATCATCTTTTTTCCATATTACTCTCACTGCACCACTCAGAGTATTTATATCACTGTATCTGAGTGTGAATCACAGCTCTACAGCTGCTGATCAGAAATAGAATTATCGGGATACAGCATCACACACATGCTGCCTCAGCCATGCTGTCTATTGAACTGCTCTCACACGGCAAACGCTTCAAAGCCTTTCCTGTACAGACCTCGCAGTTCAGAAACACTTTCATCCCAAGAACTATAGATGTACTCAATCAGTCCATCAAGTGCTCCTTGTAGAACTGTTTGTACTTATAAGTACAATTACCTCACTGTAAACTTGCGATACAGTTATAATATTGCACAACCTGAGCCACTTTATAAAGCGTGTTTTTACATATGATGATGATATCATTTTTAAGATGAAATGCAGAAAAATATGTTTATTATACAGTTAAAACTTTAACTTCATTTAAATAATCTATATTCTTAATAATTAAACATGTGAGGACACAGATTGTTCCTGCCTCACGCTATATTCTTGTTGGGAGTGGCACGACGCTGGATGGATAGAATAATTTAACATGTACTACGAAGATATTCCAATGTTCCTTAAAAGTTTTGAAGAATCGGCATTTTAAGCTTACAGATGGCTAAACGTCTATTACAGAGCTGATTGTGTGGTGATTGGGTAGTTGGAGAAAGAAAAGTAAGGACAGGAATTGGGGGTTAGTATGTTTGAAAGAGACAGTACTGCTTCAATAAAGTATTTCATCTAAAGTTGTGCATGGCGCAGCAAGCATCTTGCATGAGACATGAACAATCACTGCACCACCGTATTCCCATGTTTAACAACATGCTTTAACTCCTGTCATCATGACAATGATATCACGCATACATCTCAGTATTTTAATTATTCAGAGAGCTGTAATATTATGAATGTAATGGATTCTGTGTCCTGTCAGGGGAAGTGAAAGCCCGAAAGCACGTAGTGATTTACACACATAGAGCACATAGAAGATCAAATACAAAACAAAGCATTTAATGTGGTATTTTAGTTACGAGGGGATTTGAGAAACTAGTAAATTAACAGATTTTAAGATGAAGTTTATGATGTTCTACTTTACAACACAATGACAAAATAAATGACATGATTAAAGTGGAAATTTCAAGATTAAAGTTGACATTTCGTGCTTTTTTCCCATTGTGTGCCTTTTTATTTTCTCTGTACCCTAATAAGCTTTCATATGACACTCAGACGGTGGGCTACGTTTTACCTTTTCACGGCGACTTTGATATCTGACTTCTTTTTTATTTCTGGCACTGTGCGACTTTGTGAACGTGAGCTTTCGGATTTCTCTGACACGTTATTTAACCCGATCAACTTCCATTTGATGTTTATACCATTGTTTAAACCAAGAAATAGTACGTTTTTCCTTGTCTCTACTTGGTATTTGCTGAAATTCTTTTGTTTTCCCTTGTGCTTTTGCCACTGTCTTTGTCTTTCTATCATTGCCAATGTCAGAAGGCTGAGCTTAAGAGCTATTTATATAGATTTGTATATTCAAAGAGGTGTAATTCTGGAAGGAGTTGGGGTGGGACAGCAGGCACATGCGTTACATTTCATGCTGACCGGGATTTATGTAGCGGAACAATGTGGAAGTTGCCGTTCACACAGATTTATGCATCTGGATTTTTTTGTGCATACGAACATTTCCGCTTTTGTGCTTACGGCATGTTATATTGTGAGTTCTATGCACGCCGTTATACATGAGGCCCCTGGTGATGACATTGGGGCTGGCAGTTTATTTCAGAGACCTAAATTAAACGTTTATGCGGCTGCTTTCGTAAGATCGTGATTTTGCTGTCACCATCACTGTAGGCTACAGATTAGGCTGACAGATAAATGTCTGAATCACCTGTATAAATGTACAGACTCAAGCACATGTGGCATGAATTTTTCAACTCAGTTTCACCATAGGAGTTATCTCTAACATTGGTCCCGATCTGACCCAATGCCCCCTATAGAGAGTGTCTTTGGTTCGGGGCACTCCCTGTGATTCAAATCACTTGCAAAATGCACATCCTGCCCTCCCAAAATCCCAATTTCATTCTAACAGGAACAAGGTGGAATCCCACACGAGATAGAATGACCATACAAGAAACTTTAATGTATACTGCATTCACATGGGCTTTGTAAATGAGATAAATTTTGTTGAAGTGTGATCCATGTTCATAGACTGGTGTTGTCACCTTTATTCTAGCAAAAGAGTCCTGGGAAGGCAGCCCTTTTGTGAAGTGTTAAGAAATGTGTCTTTTGATCACTATGTTTCTGCAGTGGACAGTTGAAAAGCAGTGGATTACGAAGAGAGACCAGAAAAATTAAAGATACACTAAGGCTTGGCCCATGACACAAGGAAAAAACTAATTCTGGAAGTCAAAAAAATAACTGAGCATGCTATTTTTAAATTTGAAAGTGGAGGAAATTGATAAAATGTTTCAAAGTGAAAGAATAATAAGGAATGCTGTAGTTCAGGAAATAATGATGCCCCCTGTTATTAGAAGGTGTCTCATAAAGTACATTAGTAGTTTCAAAACTACTGTCTCTTTTTTATAACAATCTGCATATGATTTACTGCTGTAATTTTTTTTGCTGTGAGTCATGAGGGTTTGACTCAACAAGAGGCCCAACCTAGTATCTTGTTTAGATAACCTGCTATAGAAATAGTAAAAATGCTTTTTTAATGTTCATTTTTCTCCTTTTGTTGTCTTGGCTACATTTTAGTTTGTTTGGGGAAGGTGTGATGTAAGAACATACATCTTATGTGAAAGGAACAAGTGTCTCCCACTGTTTCTAGAGTGCCGCCCTGCAATAAACTACATATTTGGTTAGAATTTACAAATGAGATTTATGAGCCTAGCCACCTAAAATGTATAGTCTTTCATTTATGTCAAAACTGATCTAGCAAATGAGGGATAAAGTTGAAGAAATTGAATGTATTTACTAAATGAATGGATATATCACAATCTGTTTAAACACTGAAATGAATATCTGTGACTTACTATTGAAGGACAGTATGTAGCTACGGATAGTTGTGTGCACGGCTTGTAAAACCATTACTTTTTTGGTTTCCCTATGTAGATAGACTCTAGAATGAAATGTAAAGACATTTCTGAGTCCTGTTTTTCTGTCTGGGAAACAACATTGGGCCCGATATACCATGTTTTGTAAAGGTGCCCATTGACTGTGCCTGAACTTTATAGTTACCTCATACTTAACAAGAGCAGCGAGATGAGAGACACTGAGATACAGGGTATTGACTGTTGTAAATGATAAACACTTCAGGTCAATAAGTGCCCTTGATGGCCACTACACTAGCAATAATTTCATTGTTAACCGACTCCAAGTTTGCAAGTGTTTGAAGGGTTAAGTCGGTTTTATTTTTAAATGTTAATAATTCTTTTGTGAACTAAAGGTCTCTAATTGCTGGTTCATATATTTGAAATGCCAAAGTGCTAATGTAGAGAAAAGCCAAGCAAAATGACACCTTTTATTGGCTAACTAAAAAAATTACAATATGGAAGCTTTCGAGGCAACTCAGGCCCCTTCTTCAGGCAAGATCTAATACAGAAACATTTCCTGCGTTTATATCCCCACACTAGGACAAGACACAACATTGGTAAATCTTTAAATGAAAAATCTTAAATATTAAAAATTAATAGGTTAATTCAGGCTAAGATTAATTTAACAAGAGAAAGAAGAACAATGTATGGTCAAGATCTTTAGATAAGATAACTGTCCAACAAAGTCCTTTGAAGTTTGTGATGAGTTTTTCAAAACAATGTGGGTCTGTAGTCAGGTTGTCTGTGTCAGTCTGAGAGATTCAAACAGTCCTCATACCTGGCTATTAACACAGTACAACACCCTAGTACTACAAAGTACTAATGAAAGTAATGCAGTTTACTTCTTCAACAGCTGAATTTGCATTCATTGTTACTAATTATTCCTCTCTATTAAAATTCTACTTATACTGTCCAATTGGTACATACAGTATTAGAATGAATGCAGTGAGTAACATCAAATTAAAGTAATTAGTAATAGCTTTCCTTGATGCATTTTGTTTCCTTTCTTACTCACATCCGTATGTTAGGTTAAGGGCAACTCAAAACACGGCTAATGTGGGTTTGGACATCCAAGTACTCTGTAATGGGCTGGTGTTCCAACTAGGGTTGGTTCCTGCCTTGACATGCTGACAATCATATTTTATCTAATGGTGTTTAAACACAGTTTGGAGTTGACTGGAGTTAAGCACATGTAACAAGCTATGGGTTTGACATAGAAATAATACATATTGCTCACAAATTTATATTTCATGATCATGATAATGAAAGATGAATCAAAAGACACAGCACATAAGGCTTTACCAATATGTGCACATTCTGTAAACTAAAGGGCGAGACACTATGTTTAAAGCAAAAATAATGCACAGTAGCCACATCTCTGAGATCGACAGGCGGATCGGTGCGGCATCCTCAGTGATGCGGGCTCTGCATCGGTCTGTCGTGGTGAAAAAGGAGCTGAGCCGTAAGGCAAAGCTCTCAATTTACCAGTCGATCTACGCTCCTACCCTCACCTATGGTCATGAGCTATGGGTAGTGACCGAAAGAACGAGATCGCGAATACAAGTGGCTGAAATGAGTTTCCTCCGCAGGGTGTCTGGGCTTTCCCTTAAAGATAGGGTGAGAAGCTCAGTCATCTGGGAGGGGTTCAGAGTAGAGCCATTGCTCCTCCGCATCGAGAGGAGTCAGATGAGGTGGCTCGGGCATCTGATCAGGATGCCTCCTGGACGCCTCCCTGGTGAGGTGTTCGGCACGTCCAACCAGGAGGAGGCCCCGGGGAAGACCCAGGACACGCTGGAGGGACTATGTCTCCCGGCTGGCCTGGGAACGCCTTGGGATTCTCCCGGAAGAGCTGGAAGAAGTGGCCGGGGAGAGGGAAGTCTGGGCCTCTCTGCTTAAGCTGCTGCCCCCACGACCTGACCTCGGATAAGCGGAAGAGGATGGATGGATGGATGGAGTAGCCACATCTCTCAGACTAATTGAAACACATTTAAACAGCAAGGGAAATGGCAGTTCACTTCCATTTTCTTACAGTACGCTGTCCTATTTCACATCATGAATGCACCATAATGTTCTTTAGTTAACAAAACACCCAAATGGGGCAGACTATCTTTTGAAGTAGCACCATACTGGTAATAAATATCCTTATTCAATTAGATAGCTTTCCTGTGACTTCATGTTTAATTACGGAAATAGCCTTAGGGCATGATGAATTCATTTATCAAATTAAAAAAAAATGCTGATTGTCGGCACGCGAGTCTTTTTGTGGTTTAACTTCAGTTTAGTTTAATTTGCCGATGATATCTTAATTGCTTCTTTAACTTTAACCAGTGACAAAGTAATGCTTAGGCAGCTAACTAAGAAAACAGCCACCCCTTTGAACCTAGAATATTCAATATTCATTATATTCTATAAAGAATCTTTAAAATGAAATAAATAGAAGAGAAAGAAAACAGAATTATGGAACATTAATCTGCTTTGGTATGCAAGATATTTTGTTGATTGTTTTAAAGCAAATTGGACCTTAGTAGACAGCGGAATTAGCTATGAAATTAGAAAAAAGATTTAAAGAAATACAGCCATTACAGATGTATGGAACCGGATTTGCTGACCTGTGGGCTATGTCGAATAATGTCCCTTCTTGCAAAAATTAAAAACTCACGAAAAAAATGTGACCATGATGTGTTGATGATTCAGTGAGACAAGATGAAAAGAAAGGAACAGACATCAAAGAGTATGGGAGACATGAAGGTCTTAAGCAAAGCTTTCAGAGTCGGTTTCTGTGTTTTGAAACCCTTGTCCCAGTGTACTCTTCAGTATGGACAAGTACAGTTAGATATGACATAGGTCATCAGCAACCATTTCTAAAACAATTAAAGAGTGTATGCTAAAGCACAGGGTCTCTCCCTTTCTTTCTATACCTCACTAATGGCAGGACCGCAGGACTAGACAGAAATATAAACTTCAATTTATGAACAATTTGGCAATGGTGCACACAAACCAACCTTCACTTCATCTCTTTTATGGTTCAGGCATAGGTATAAACTATTTTTCAACAAATAACCCAAACATGTTTGCCATAAAAGAAAAAAAAATACAGTTTATTCATAACAAAAGCATCATAAAGGATGAATGCTCATGTATTCAGCTATATACAGAAGCAGGATAATAACAAAACAACACAAAACCTTAAGTGTGGTTTTCATTTTTACTTTGTCCTGTGATGATGCACAAACATGGGAATCATATTTCCCTAAATTTAATTCTTGTCTAAATGAAGCATTATGTATTCAGGACAGACTTTTACATACTTTTATGAGATTTCTGCACTATTAACTAGTTAAATATCCATCCATCCATCCTCTTCCGCTTATCTGAGGTCGGGTCACGGGGGCAGCAGCTTGAGCAGAGATGCCCAGACTTCCCTCTTCTGGGGGAATCCCGAGGCGTTCCCAGGCCAGCTGAGAGACATAGTCCCTCCAGCGTGTCATTGTTCTTCTCCGGCTCCTCCTCCCAGTTAGACGTGCCTGGAATATCTCACCAGGGAGGCGTCCAGGAGGCATCCTGATCAGATGCCTGAGCCACTTCATCTGACTCCTCTCGATGCAGAGGAGCAGTGGCTCTACTCTGAGACTTACCGGATGACCGAGCTTGTCACCCTATCTTTAAGGGAAAGCCCAGACATCCTGTTGAGGAAACTCTTTTCAGCCGCTTGTATTCACGATCTCATTCTTTCTGTCACTACCCACAGCTCATGATCATAAATGAGGGCTGAAATGTAGATAGTTAAATATCTCTAGTTTTATGTTTCTCAGTATTCATGTGCTTTGATATTGTGTGAAGATTTTTCCCTTCACTACTCATGTGAACTTGCTCACTTTCTACAGCTCCTCTATGAGGGAGATTATATTTGCCACACACTGTTTAAATCTTTGGGATGACTGTGGTTGTGATGCCACCATCAGAGAATTAATGGAATGTGCATTTGCTAGTTATGTTTACTTGTTATATTTAGGAGGAGAAAAGCAAAAAAGCTAAAGGCTGACCTGTCACACAGGTTATTTCTTTCAACTCAACTAACACCAACAAACAGAAAAACATGTTTGTTGAATTTACTTTAGCTACATGGTTACAAGCAATCTTAAAACATACAATATAAGCAATGGTGTACGGTCAATTAATCCATGTCTTCACTCTTCATGGTCTATTCACTGGCACTTATGTAAAGTGAAGGATGAGTATGCATTATACTGTATTCATTTGTCTAGATCTCTCTCAGTTTGTATGTACTTTATGCTGAACTGCAGTCACAATGTTTGATGTTTCACAAAATGGTCCTCTTCTGCTATCGTGAAATAGGTCTGCTGAAAGCTGGTGATCTTGTCTTCAGTGACATGTGTTGCTTTTATGTAAGTCTTTCCTGCTTGTTCACCTCGCTGTTCTTATAGCAAGGCTACACTCAGTGCAGCACACATATCCTACTCCTTTATAGACTGTCTTCTGCTCATACGATAGAAAGTGGGGTTCTGATATGGAGCGGAAGCTAATCTCAGGTGTAGGTGATACAGAGCATGGGGGCTATAAGGCAAGGAGAACCCTTGGTCTCTTGGGTACACATAATGGATGCAAAACTTTTTTCCAAAAAATTGCAAAGTTGGAATTAAGGTCATTTTTCTCACCAACCAAAGTGGTGAACTGCACAAGTCTGAGGAATGTGAAAGTGTCATTCGAACAATGTGGCCCCAACAGATAAAAATCAAGATTCTGCATACAAAAGACTGACCACTGCAGCAGTTGTACAGAGAAACTCGAAATTTTGTGTGGCATACTTAGATAGAGGTTTAATGTTAAGGTCAGTCACAGATTTAATTTTACTGTATAGTATGCCTGGAACTGTGAGTTATATGTTCCATGCCAAAGAGAAAGAGGGCAATGTCACTTTATTCTAAATAATATAGGAAAAGGTTGTTATTTATACTGTAGTTCAAAATTTGACATGACATAGGTAAATTTGGAAGTATGTGACTGACACACTGCCCTTTCTCAATGCAAATCTATAAGGGAGGTATACATGTATAAAAGGTTGGTCCTTGACCTCATATTTAGCATCAGTTACCCTCAGGCCTGAATTCTGCTTTTTACTGCTACTACCCAAAAATGAATTCTGTTATTAAAGTAATAACAAAGGAGTGGCTACTTAGAGGAAATGATCAATGAAGAAAAATCTCATAGTTGAGTAATCCCACTGAACCATGCAATTACATTTTTTTAAAAGAAGAGCAAACTGTATAATTTTTCAAATCCATTTTTTGTAGCAATTTCTTAAGATTTCTTAGGTAATAATAAGTGATTATGTATTAATCCATGCCTCTCACACCTACCAATCAGGGATGGAATCCTACTTTCTCCTTTTATATGTGAGGGATTTTCTCTGGGATGTCCTGCTATATCTCCTTAAATGAGTATGTTTGATTCTCAATAGCCTATGTGAGGATTAATGTGTGTATGTGCCTGTGTATATGTATAAATGGGCCCCAAGGAGGCTGGACACCCTGTCCAGAGGTGGTTCCTACATTGTACTTAATCAGCTGAGTGGATTCCAGTCTTTTACGACCATGAACTGGATTAAACAAGTTTTGGAATGTTATGCTATTTCATGACAATGCTTTGTACATCAAGATTGTATGCTAACCATGGACAGCTTCATGAGCTCAGTAGGGTAAATTGCTTGCTGCACTGATCACAACATAGATAAGAAGCACAAGGTGTCACAATTAAATAGAAGCTCTTATCTTTCTTACTTTTTGTTCTTTCCATCTAGTTTCTTTTGCTCATAAAATGCTTCTTGTTAAGACTCAAGCCTACTGAGGTGTGCCCTCCGATTACAGCTCATTCTTCAGGTATGACAGAATCTGATAAAAAGACTCCTTAGAGCCAAACACAGAGTTTATCATTCAGGCTGAAGAGAGACAGACAAACCATTAAAAAACAGTTCAACAACCTGTTGCTACATACTGTAATTACATCATATCCCAAATCAAGTATCATAAAATATAATACAAAGAGGCAGTATAAAGTAAGTCTTACTTAAATTAACACATTTAAAACTTTGGAGAAGTGCACAGATATACTAATACTAGCAAAATACCCGTGTTTCGCAGCGGCGAAGTACTGCCTTAAAATTTTTGTTAAGAAGAAAAGTAAACCTTTTTAAACTGAGGGAAAATATAACCAATATTTATTTCTTAAGGATCTCTTTGTATACCACAGTGTCAGTTCGGCCCTCCAGTTGTAATATGACCAAGCTGTGCGCCGAGCTTACTCTTGAGCATGCAACGTACAGTTGGCCATGTGAAAAGTAATCTTATCTCAAATCTCACAGCTTGGATTGCTGCTGTCATAATCGGTTTGAGTTTCATGGTTTGTTTCAATTACGAAAGTATTTTTAGGACTTGGTGTGTTGAAGTGACATTCGGCATCTGTCAAGCGTTGTAAGCCCACAACCAGTTTCATCGAAATGGGTAACTGAACAATGTAAAGGAAGTCTAAAATACATGAATAATAAAACAGCGGAGAAGCCGTGGATTAAATAAAAAGGCTGTAGTTATAAGCAGGGAGACGTGAATCCCGTGGTGAAGCAAGGAAGGAAATGAATAGACCGGAGCGATGGACGGCCTTATATAGGCAGGCAGCCAACAACGTGGGAGGAGTTGGGATGGGGGACCCAATGCCGCCTCACACGGTGACCGAGCTGCAGGCTATGGACACATATATGTACATAAGTAGGATTCAGTTATGACCGTTAAGGATAGAATTTCGAAATGAAACCTACTTAACTTTTGTAAGTAAGATGTAAAGAATGAGCCGGTAAAATTTCAGCCTTCTAACTACACGGGAAGTTAGAGAATTAGTGATCAGTGAGTCAGTGAGTCAGTGAGTCAGTCAGGGCTTTGCCTTTTATTAGTATAGATTAAAATGACAGATAACATTGCTTTTGTTGTTTGTTGACTTACTTGTAATTGTGGCAAAATAATAACTTTCTTAATTTTGAAATGGGTTACAAAATGTAAGCATGACAAACATTCACGGGTATTTACGGATTGGGTTAAGTGTTTTGAAAGTTGCTTTTTAAATGTTTATTTACTTCATCAAAAAGACAGCACATTTTTAAAAATAGTTTTGCTATGGGTTTGTACAACGTGTGATGAAGATTTATTCAGATCACCATGCTGCCACTGTTTGTACGGGCAGCACATGCACGCAGAAGCTCTGCTGATGTTTCAGTTCTTTGTGCTGACTACTGAGGATCTGTTTGCTGTCAGGAGTGACTATTGAATGTGTAAATGAAGAAATACAAAATATGCAAGCTGAAATGACTAAGAGGCATGTTAAGTATTTTAACAAATATTGATGTTGAAAGAATTGAAATTAAAAGAAGGCCAGCAATGCTGGGGCAGTAATCAATTAAATGAAATAGATTAAAGAGATGCCTTGTAAATAGAAGTCAGTGCCACTATACACAGGCACTTTATGCACCATTTACATTAACTTTTTTGGTTGAGAAGATAACTTATATCATTTGAGATACAATTAGTTACACCTCTTTTCTTGTTTCACAGCACAGGTGAGATGAAATGACTTGGTCATGGCCACACAGTACCAGCAATGGGGTATGTACCCACCATTTCAAGGTTTAAAGTTGAAAGCTTAAACCACCACAACACACTGCTTGCTGAATAACTGATGTCACTGAAATAGATCTTGTATTCGGAAGCCAAACTGACAGGTATCCAAAGACAAACACACAAATACAACCTGATAATAAATGCATTTGAACACTAAAGTGGAATCTGCAGTTTATAATACAAAAAATTATTACTCAGATATTATATTAATCAAATGCAATTCTATACAATGATTACACAGTCAAAACTAGAATACAGCATCTCCAAGACATGCAAAACATACATGTAAAGCATAACTACTATAAACACCATGGCAGGTTTGCAGGACATGCCCAAATGTGGCAAAGTAAAATGAGACAAACATGATAACTCACCACGTTTGGACCTCCTTCAGTGTGTGCTCAGTAGAACTTATTTAGGACTGTCTGTGCCCAATTCATCCACATTGTATAAAGTCAGCACTTGTTATTAAGTATGAATCTGTCTGGTGCCTCCTTTATGGCCTATTCTAGCACAGGCCCTGCTCTTACCAGTTGTTAGCTGCATTTTGCCTTTACTCGCCATTATTTTGGGGGGTCTATAATAAAGAAAAGTTTGGGAGTAACAGTCTTTTACACTTTCATCTGTAATAAAAGCTGTGGGAGTGATTTTATGTGCATTCTAAAATTTACACTGTAATTTGAATGATATAATTGTCAGCATTCGACATTAATGACATTGCACATACGCATAAGTTTTCACCAAATGTTCCAAAAGTGCCAAATTACCAAGGCAAGAAACCTAGACATGGGTGGTAGAAGAGTGCCTTTCAATCAATCAAAAATAAAAATGGCCTGTTTAATTATTCTTCAATTCATAATTATGTATCCAATATATATGCATTTAACATTATTTTTTAACATGTGAAGAATCAATAATGGACAAGCCTAGTACTCTGATAAGGCCACAGTCCCATAAGACCCACCCGGAATGATGATGTCTGCTCTGTTAAAAGGAGATGTACAAGAGAGAGCTTCTTAGTTTCTTAGAACTGATTTAATTATCATATCTGTTTATTATTAACATACTAACATTAGCTGTGGCCAAAGAAAGTCTTTAAGGAAAATTTCAGATTTATTTCATAACAAAACGTGTGTCCGTTAGGGTGCAACCCCTTCAACTCCACCTATGCTCTGAGTAAAGAACTTTGCTGCTCCACTCCATTTTTATCACCATTGCTTCTGGATTTTGTTTTCTTTTTCTCTTAGTTTCTAGACTGGTTCGTCTTGTTCATTTCTTACTCTTGGTTAATAATTTTTATAAATAATGAAGTTTTTTTCAGATGTGTATTACAACTGGTAGACATCCTAGGCATGTCTTTGTCTATGTCTTTGTGCATATATCATACGATGGTAGTTGGTTTGGCTCTTGGAGACCAACATGAATTAGACATAATACCAGCATTTTATAGTTTGGACATATTAGAAAGTTTTCATTCCATCATCTTAATTTGATCAGTTTTGATGGTACACAACACCAATGGAAAATATGTAAGCCTATTGTTCTCATTTAAGCTAGCTATCACTATTTCCAATTTATTCATTATGGCTAAATACTGATACTTTAGTTGTGTAGAGTATATAGGGTGCAATGTTAATGTGATACACAGGTCATCACACCTCTCTAAAGGGAAGGCAAACTAATATGACTAAGCAAAAACAGAAGTATAAGCATTTAGTTCAACATGTATAAAATATACAATTTTAATTATTCTAACTGAAATATTAATCATCTCATCTGCTATATTAGCTACATCTTGGCTTGCTAATGCATCTTTAACCTCCTCAGATAAACTCTTCCTGCACACTTCATTAACAACCATGATGTTCCACTCTGATCCACCTTCAAGACTTTCCAGCTCAATTATAAAATCTTCAATCAACATCTTGTCCTGTTTTAAATGTAAAAATCTGTTCACAGCCAGAAACTTTATTAAATAAACACAGCAAAATATTTCCTGAGGAACTACTAAAAATATATGCTCCATAACCGAACAAAGCTTTGCCATGGCTATAGAAAATGGACAAGACTGCACCTCAAAAAACTGAATGGACTGAAAGCTTCAAAACCCACTGAGTGTGTTGGGCATGGAATCTTCAATTTTCTATACATTTTCTAGTTAAGATTTGTTAATTTCATTACAGGCAAGAGTAGCAGTGTCTTAAATACCACCAACAGAAGGCTGAGTAGAGTTTTGCAGAGACCACTAAGTGCTACGTAATAAGGTTGAATTCTAAAATTTGTTACCTGAAGTGGTGCATCTACCAAGTCTCTGCTGCCACAATATGGTTAGGCTTCTTTAACTCAGAGAAACTCGATCAACTGCTGCTTGGTTTAAAGTTGTGTTGTGCTTTTGCAGAGATGATCTAAACTTTGTGTTGGATTAGCAACTTTAAAAAATATATGTACAGATGTATTTTGGTCACCAAGTTGTATGTTACATTTTCTTCAAGAGAATATTTTAGGGGAGAGAGTTCTGCTGTTTAACACACTAGCTCCTGACATACTGTACAGTATAAACAAACTCAGATGACAGATAATGTCATTAAGGAAGGGCTGAGAACTTCTTTTAGTGATACAGAGGATTGAGTTGATCTCCAGCTTTGTTCCTACATGAAATTAACAACTGTGGTGGGCTGGCGGCCTGCCCGGGATTTGTTTCCTGCCTTGCGCCCTGTGTTGGCTGGGATTGGCTCCAGCAGACCCCCAGGGACCCTGTAGTTAGGAGACAGCGGGTTAGATGATGGATGGATTCTCCCACCAAAACAAATAAATAAGAGCCACATTTTTTATAATTCTTTAGGGATAACAAGGATATTTAATTATTTTTTTATTGCTGTTTCCTTAGTGAGCAGTACCCCTAAGCAATTTCGAGTAAATTACATCTTTCAAGAGTACTTATACGGTATATGCTGGGTTCCACGTTTTGCTAGAGGAGCGTTAAGAACTGAACAGCTTTCACTGCCAAGTATAATCTCTTAGCCACTAGGTTGCATTTGCTTCAAACACTTACTGCCAGAGTGAAAGGATATTAATGTTTAGTTCAGCAGTGTCACGCCTGGCCATACTCAGCGTGCAGTGTTTTGGATATCTGCCAACATTTTGCGAGCATGAAGCAAAACTTTCCTTACAGATATGGAAAGTTTGTAGCTGTTGGGTAAATCTGTCATTATAATTGCATAATCATGCCTCATCACCTGAATCATCACCTGTAAGATTAATTTTTCCACTCCTTAAATAAATACAAAATAAATTCTGATGACTGAAGCTAGGAATATAGCACTGGCAAATAGGCACAGACTTCCAAAATGGATTAGATCTCTCATTGCATCTTATAATATTACATCTCCTTTTAATAATCATGTAAATGAAAAGCAAAAATATACTGTTGTCAAGTAAAGCATCCTGAGCACAAGAATTCATCATCCTGGGTTTGAGTCCTCCTTGTGTCTATATAGGTTTTTCCTCTGACTTTTTGTGTTTTTCTTCCACATCATCAAAAGATGTGCTGAATGTGTGTATTAGTGAGTGTGATGCTCCAAGTGCCCCCAGACCTGGTATCTTCCATCTCCGGGGACAATGACAGTTGTGTGCCAAGGACAGAGAGGGGTCCTTTTGTAAACAATGCAAAAACTCCAGTGTGGATGGAGAATGTTTTGTTTAAAAATCCAATTTTAAATGAAAATGTGCTATTGTGGACTTAGCCTTAGTGGGTTTGAGAATGGTTTGATTTAAATGCAGTGTTCTGTATTCTTTTTACATATTGTTTCACCAGCGGTGGGCTGGCGCCCTGCCCGGGGTTTGTTTCCTGCCTCACCCCCTTTGTTGGCTAGGATTGGCTCCAGCAGACCCCCGTGACCTTGTGTTAAGATATAGCGGGTTGGATAATGGATGGATATTGTTACACGTATGGGGTTAGTGTGTTTCTCATAGGGACTGATTTGAGGAATCAGTAGGAGAAGGCTTTTGAGGTTTCACTATAACATACATATTTTTCATTTTCACCCTTATCCAAGAAGAAAGAAGAGTCTCTGGAACACACATGATGTCCCCTCAAGCCCTGCTGCCAATAATTAAAACATAGGAGTAAAGAAATTCACTATTAGTTCTGAAAGAAACATGTTAGAGTTGTTTATTTTTTTGTTACAACTTCAACCCATTAAATGGGTTCGCCTGTGGCAACCTAACCCTTCTTCTGCTATTTGTGTCCTTTCATTACAACATGTATAATTTATGTTGTCACACTTCTTATGTCTTTCATTTTTATTTTCAGCCTATAGTATATGCATGTCACACAGTGGCAAAGTGATTAGTGCTGCTGATACACCACATAACCAGTGCCTTGGGGTGATAATCCTGAGTCTGGTTGTTGTCTGGAGTTTGCACATTCTTTCAGTATTGGGCACTCCAGTTTTCCTCTCACATCCCCAAAGACACACTGGTTTGATGGACAGTTCTCAGTTGTTTTAGTGTGATCTTGAGTAGTCTGTATGATGGACTGGATTTGTATCCTGGTCCATTCTTAACCTTGCATCCATTCCTGCTGATATAGGCTCTAGTGCCCTGTAGCCCTAAATTAGATTAAGTTACTTTGAGAAAATATGTACTGTATGTAGGTTACATGTGCCTTTATTAAAGCTTGTCTACAAGTCAGGTTAGAGTCAAGTTGGGCAGCATGCACTTGTACAGTGCATTACCACACCCACTACACAACAAAACAACTTGGGATCCCAGTTATAAACCCCCAGGCAGACACGTGGTCCATTCCCACCCGCCAGAAATGAACCTCTATCTGCCACAGCCAGGTGTTACGTGAGCGACCCCTTGGCCTGGTCCAGCCACTCGGGTCCCCAACAATGAGGATCTTACGAGCCGGATCACCCTTGGGGAAACACGCCACATGGCTGTAGTGCCGTAACTGATGCTCCTTCACAATGCAGGTAATGTGCCTCATTAAGGACTCCATGAGCAACTGCTCATTTGGCACAAAGTCAAACCAATGGTACCCAAGGATTTTTCCGGAGAGACACATTACCAAAGGAGTCCAGTCTTCGTCTCAGGTCACTGGATAGCGTCCATGTCTCGCAACCATATAGCAAGACAGGAAGCACCAGGACAAGTAACACAGTTTGCCAAGAATGTAAAATATGCACACTTTAAAACCCAATTCTAGACAAAATTATTTAAAAAGCAGCAATAAGAGCTCCCAATACACAAAAGCTGTAAGTGACCGGTGTTTAAGTAGTAATAGAAGAAGTATTATCATGAGCAGAGATTATAGTGTAATTCTACCTTGTAAATGTTCAACCAATATGCAACAACATATCAACATTTCCTAGTGTCATTATAAACAATCAGAGCAAGCTTAAGTGGGAATGAGAGATTTGTTTTGGGTGGGAGGGGGGACTCAGCACAAAGTACTTAAAAAGGATTAGAAAGTACTTTAGTAACAGACGTTAGACATTGGAAAGGGGATTCTATTGCTGCCCCTAATTATTTTGATTTTTCATGAAGTAATATATTATGTATTTGGGTCACTTTCATGTTTTACTATCCTTTGGTCATATGATTTTTTCCAGCCAGTGGTGCTTCTGGTTACTAGCCATGTGCAATCACAGTACATCAAGTGGAAACCTGTTTGTCGATTAACACAAGCTGTGTGTACCAACCAGGGCTTGTTTGTGAAAGTTGTTTGGCATTTTGGACTGAAATTTAAATAGAAAAAAGATAAACATCTTGGAATCTGGTTCAACTGCACCTTTTATGTAATCTGCATATTTCTACTGAAAAAGCAAAGGTGGGGTTTATATTTACTGGCAACTCCAGTTGAGAATTTCGAGTCTTGCATGAGAACTTTGTGTTATGAATCAATACATATCCAGATAATTAATTTTACATTTTCAAATCAGATTCATTACATGTTTTATTAAGCACCTCAATATTATGAAAGTTTAATGAATTTACAATGGGGACTGTTCATGAAAAAAAAAAAGTCCACCTACTAAAATAAACGTGACATTTGTAAGTGACACCTGCCCAAATCCATTAAGCCGATGTCATAATGCAAAATTTCTAGTTGGGGGGCCTGTCAAACGTGATGATTGATGTTGCTGATCTCTTTGCTGCATCATGTCAATTTATAGAGCTAGAAAACCTTGAGGATGACAAATTACCTGACTGTGTGACGTCTTTCCAGTACAGTTTCAAACTTTGTGTGCTCGTCTCTTTTTCTGACATCAAATAACATGCTACCTGATGGAGCCAGTGTTGTATGAAGGATTCAGCGAGTTAGGCCACAATATCAATCCTTATTTTACTTTACTTTAGTCCATTCTGTCGTGGTACAAAACCATGAGACATACTCAGCCATACTAGCCTCTCCCATGGTTACAAAGTCCAAAACACCCTCATTCCTTATTCCTTGTTGCTGCATTAAATGTATTGTACTTCTGGTTGAGCTCCCACGCACACAGAGCTCATCCCTACAATTTAAGACAAAATCAAACCTTGTTGGGACCAGTTGTCACAATAAATAATTGTGTTTCACAGGAGTACACTGTGATTGTAAGATTATGTAAGTGGTCTACGAGTGAAAATCACAGGAAAAGTCACTTAATGTGACATGGCTTTTTGAACAGATCAATAAAGCAGTGAGCATTTGCATTCGTCTTTATTATATGTGATCAAAGTACAGATGGAGAATGCCAGCAAGTTATTCAAAAGTGAGATAAAAAATTAATGTAGCTGTTTATGTTTTGTTTCAATATCAGGAATTAAACCATTTATTTTTTATTATTCATTTATGTTCTTTTAAGGTGCAATGGTGATGGACAGGTTGACAGATGAGATTAGACAGGAGTCCCCATGGACTATGATGTTTGCTGATGACATTGTGATCTGTAGTGATAGTAGGGAGCAGGTTGAGGAGACCCTGGAGAAGTGGTGATATGCTCTAGAGAGGAGAGGAATAAAGGTCAGTAGGAACAAGACAAAATACATTTGTGTAAATGAGAGGGAGGTCAGTGGAATGGTGAGGATGCAAGGAGTAGAGTTGGTGAAGGTGGATGAGTTTAAATACTTGGGATCAACAGTACATAGCAATGGGGATTGTGGAAGAGTCAGGAGTGTCAGGAGTGACTTGTGACAAATGGATATCAGAAAGAGAGAAAGGGAAGGTCTACAGGACGGTAGTGAGACCAGCTATGTATATGGGTTGGAGACGGTGGCACTGACCAGAAAGCAGGAGACAGAGCTGGAGGTCGCAGAATTAAAGATGCTAAGATTTGCATTGGGTGTGATGAGGGTGGACAGGATTAGAAATGAGTACATTAGAGGGTTAGCTCAAGTTGGACGGTTGGGAGACAAAGTCAGAGAGGCGAGGTTGCGTTAGTTTGAACATGTACAGAGGAGAGATGCTGGGTATATTGGGTGAAGGATGCTAAGGATAGAGCTGCCAGGGAATAGGAAAAGAGGAAGGCCTAAGAGAATGTTTATGGATGTGGTGAGAGAGAACATGCAGGTGATGAGTGTAACAGAACAGATGCAGAGGACAGAAAGATATGGAAGAAGATGATCGGTGTGGCAACCCCTAACGGGAGCAGCCAAAAGATGAAGAAGAAGATGTTCTTTTAAGGTGACTGTGGATAATTGCCTTAAGTTATGACAATGACAAACTCTTATAAGCTCACCTCTGTTTTACCCAAGAAACTGCAACACCTGCTTCAGCATACAAAGCTTCACTACTTGTTAAGGATTTTTCAGATGTTTTACCAAAGTAATATAATGTGTGCACAATGACTCCCTTTTTCTCCAAACAATTCCTTCTACCAGGAGAGTGCTTATCTTAACGTCAGCATTGTGTGTTTGCAAACCCACTGTTTCAATCTTGTCCCCATTTCCAGTTCCTTACCTTGCCCTAGTAAGTCAACCCATCCAATCCTGGGTTTCATATGTGCACTATGCTCCTCATTCATCTCTAAATATTTTTCCACCTTGTGTTTCTCTTGCAATGTATACTTTTTCATTGACAGATGGTGACATTTTCTCTTTCTTTGCCTTGCAGATGTACTTCACATAATTAATACCCATGTCCAATTGTTTTTAACTTTTTCTTCTATAAGACACAAGACAAATTTAAAAATTCTGCCCATCATTCTGTAGGATTTCTACATCATTCACAAAATAGTTAAACTGATTGGTAAATCATCTTTTGTTTCCTCAGTTGTCTGATTTTAGTATAATGATTGGATTGCCATTTTTGTGCTCTGATATCTCATTTTTGGTTTGCCATACTTTTTCCTTAGAGTTGTTCTGCCTCTGTTTTTCTAGAATGTTTTAAGCTTTAATGTGGTTATAGCTTTTGCTATTTTAGTGCACCATTTTATTTTACTCTTGGTTTATTTTATTCTTATCCTGTTTTAGTACTTTTACCTTTCTCTTTCTTTTTTAGCATTTCAGAGCTCTTTGAAGTCTGTCAATTAAGTTTATTACAGTATTTCATTAAGCTTTGTTAGGCCCTTCCTTCATCTTGTTAATTTGCTATAATCTCATATAATTAAAATGGCCAAGGTCTCATCTTCTGTAAAATTTTGGTAGACAACTGACTATCTTACTGACTAAATTCTTTGAGCTCAGCTTGAAAGATCTTAAATAAATTGTGTCAGTGCCAGAAGGAATAAGAAGCATTTCTCTCAAGTTGTAGAGACAGGGTCACCGGATTCTCCATGAAAGAATATGGGACGGCCCCTCTGGAGAACCAGAAGGGCTACTCGGGGTATATCACAGTTTTACAATTCTATATACAAATGCATTTATTCTGCTTATACAGATGACTACTTTAAAGAATAAAACCATACAAATACAGCCTTCAAAGATACTCATAAAACTGAGTACTTCATTATTTGTGTACATTAAACACCACCTTATGCCCTTGCTGCCTTGAATTGCTATGTTACAATGCTATCTATGAAAACTTTGACACTGCTTGTACATAGGACAGCTCAATTGAATTAGTAAGCTATATGCAGTCATTCAGATTGTGTGCTGCTGAATGATATGCTGAATTTCCTAGGCTTACATAAATTGTGTCTGCTGCAAGTCCTGGCCTACCTGTCACTTTTAGTGTTTTTCAGTATCTTTATGTTTTTGTTACTGATAGTTCAAATGTAGCAGTAATATTCTTTTTCTTCTTCTTATATACTGATTAAATAATCTCAGAATCAGGCACTTTGACATCGCACACGTAAACATTTTCTTTATAAATAACGGAATATCTGATTGGTCTGAAACTTCCTGTTTGATGATGGTTGATTTTTAATAAATTGAAGGAGGCAAGCTCTTAAATGCTCTTTCCACAACAGCTTGCAAACCGCTCTGTCAATGAACAGAGAAATGCTTTAAATATGGCATTTATAAAAAAAAATTGCAATACCAAAATTGAATGTGGAATACATAACAGCACCGGTAAATATGGGTTGTCTGGTGATCCTAATTAAATATCTTGTACAATAGATAGATAGATAGAATTGAGGAGCACTATTTAATAGATAGATAGATAGATAGATAGATAGATAGATAGATAGATAGATAG
This sequence comes from Polypterus senegalus, assembly GCF_016835505.1. NCBI lineage: Eukaryota > Metazoa > Chordata > Cladistia > Polypteriformes > Polypteridae > Polypterus > Polypterus senegalus. Next base: position 58,142,352 of record NC_053161.1, read on the forward strand.
ATAGATAGATAGATAGATAGATAGATAGAATTGAGGAGCACTATTTAACAGATAGATAGATAGATAGATAGATAGATAGATAGATAGATAGATAGATAGATAGATAGATAGATAGAATTGAGGAGCACTATTTAATAGATAGATAGATAGATAGATAGATAGATAGATAGATAGATAGATAGATAGATAGATAGATCGATGCCAATCAGAGGTGGCTGGTGAATAAAATTTTTTAAAGTTTTTTGGGGGACAAACCGAAGGAGCACTTATAAAAATACAGGTATAACAGACAATAACTTTGTATAATGTTAACGTTTACTGAAGAGTTCCACCTCTGTCCCACTCTCACTCATTTACTTGAGTCTTTATCTTGTTCCCGACACTGATCCACCTCATAACTCCTTCTATTTGGTATCTGTAGACCGTCATTTGGCAGGGCTTCAAGACTGGTCCTTTACATTTCTTTTTCTTCTTTCCACAGTATTCATGTTTATGTTTGCAGTTCGGCATAAACACTTACTCTTGGCAAAAGTATAATTTTGACCAGAACATACCATTCAGCCCAACACAGCTCATCAATTCTTATTCATCTAACAGAAATAAAATATTACCAAGACGACATTTGAAGGCAGTACTACTGCCTACCATACTGACTGCCTTGCAACATATTCTACCTATAGTTCCCTCTTTACCTTTTGTGTAAAATGTAACCAGGTTTAATCACTAAGTTTAATATTTATACTATAAGTAAGCATTTACCCTTAGTTTTTTTGTAGGCATTTTTTTATTTACACATTTTATTGAAAGGCTGGAAATTGTAGACAACTGACTGAACTTATCTTTTAAACCAGCTGCTTAAATTTGTTTTCTTTTGGCACCTTTTTCCATTAATTCTGTTTAGTTTGATATTTTTTGTATTTTTGCTGCCATTGAGGCCCAAAACCTGCTGAGCAGCTTGCAGTATCTAGCATAAAAATATTTGAACAAGTACCATCTACCCATCTCTCTTCAACTACCTGTCTGGCTTACTTTTTCTCCCTTTGCTTATTGTCCCTGTGATCTTTTCTCCCTTATTTAATTCTTTACGTGTTCCATTTTGGTTGTAAAGGAAGCAGGACACCATAATCTTGCTGTGTTACTCTTGAGTTATTTTTTTCACTAGTCTTCAGTAATAGATAAACTCAATGAGGTTACTTCGGTTATTTCTGCATTCTTCTTGTGCTCTGCAGTCTTTCTACAGCCATTCACACTATTTTGCCATGAACATCATTCCACAAGGCAGGTCCTCTTTTCATCATTTAGATAGCTCTGTAGTCATGCACAGTATATCTAAGGGCGTTTCTGTTAAAGTGTTTGTTTGTGCACTGTTGGGGAATGATGAGTACTATTGTCCAAATGTTGTATGTTTCTTTTGATCCTTATTTATATGGGTTACACCACATTAAATTCCATTCAACAGACATTGTTACGGCAATAAATAATAAATAAGTTAAAGTGAAAAGGACTCATGTAAAACCCCATATAATGATAACTGGTGTTTTGCTTTTAGCGATATAAAAAAGGAATGTCTTTGTGTGCTCTTGGTCAGGAGACAGATCACATTTCTCACAGAGACTTATTACAAAGATTGATGAAGTGACATTTCAGAACAGAATATCTGCTGGGTCTCTGATCTCTCTCACAACCCTTTCTCATGATTTAATGTGCTTATTCCCAATACTTGCATTCTTGACAAAGAATTTACTGTACTTTTTTCACTAACATCATACCAAGTTTTAATCTGAATGGTCCATCAAGTTTGTTTGTGTACACTGTAGCTAAGTTGCACCTTGTGTTTTATGCAGCCAGTTCTTAAAAGATGACAGAGAGCAGTTTAAGTGAATGAAACAGTAGACTGAGTGGGATTCCCAGCAGCTGTTGTATAAAATGTTTCCTGGTTTCCTCAGTTTAAACGTTTCTCAACGGATGGATTAACTTTAATAAAGCCATTAAGAATGTTGAAACCCTCTCCGCCCCCATATTGTTAGCCTCTGTGTCCTCGACTAAAGAGGTTCTTTAGCCTGTCAGAACTGGACATGCTTCATAGTCGTGGGTAATGCTTGGTTGCTCTTAAGTGCAAATTTTCTCCTTTATTAGCTTTTATAAATGACTTCTTCATACTCCCTAAAGATATTGAAAGCTGTGCTTTCACCACCAATTGATTTTTTTTAAATAATTTGCTTAAAGTAGGCCAGTAACTCTCAGTTTGTGTTGTGAACCGCAAGGGGGCATTGCAGCACCCCAAACCCCAGACACAACTGCACCGTGTGCAGGTTTAGATACAGATTTAGATACCAATAATGGAATTTATTGCCACAAATACCTTAAAGTATTCCACTGTTCCAGCAATAAGACTCTCTTCTCTTCTCCACTCAACCCAGGTGAGCTTCGCCCCAGAACTCTCCCGACTCTGAGCCACAGGTGAAGCGGAGCAGCTTCCTTTATACCGGACCCAGGAGTACTTCCGAAGCTATCACATTGCATCATGGAAGCCTTCAGGGTCAGGTGGAACCTCCCTGTGAAAATATAGTCTGCTTACAGCAGCTTCCCCTAACAGCACCTGAGAACCCCAACAGGACTATTCACCAAAACTACAAACTCCTACACAGCCCTGCAGGTGTCCAAATGAGATACACGGCATGTGCAGTGTACTGGGAAAGCATACGGCCCTAGGAAGCCATCTCTTCCTGTCCATCAATTATATCATCCTCCTGACCACGAAAGCACCTGGTTGGGATGCTTGTCCACCCATATCCTTCCATTAAAAGGGCCCCCGGGTATGTAAGGAACCATCAATACTGGCCAGGGTGCCTGCCATCAAAAGGGTTCACAATTAATTTTCTTGTTTAAAATATTGTTCAGCATGTGTATTTTACATGTGTCTTAGTGCGCAGTGGTAATGATGTTTTGAGTCTTTCTGAATTATCATTCTTATAGTCATTCACTGGCACTCCCCACGTGTATAAGCAAAGTACTCACCCTTGTCAGCTTCCTCATCTCTAACTCTATCGTTGCTTGTCACAACTCAGTTAAAACAGAGGCCTAAGTTACCATTGTTGTCAGAGATAAAGGGGAAAGTGACAAAGCTGCAACTTAAGGAGGAGGAGAAAACGTTTTATTTCCTTTCACTGCGTATCACTAAGTGTCAATAACTGCATGTCTAGCATCACCTGAGACTAAAAATCTGTTGCATAATGTTGATTAAGATTTTGCCATTGCTGTTGAGATTAGATTGGCACAGTGTCACAACAATTAGCACTGCTCCCTCATAGTTACACAAGACTGAATTAAATTCTGGCCCTATATCAACATTTATTTGTTGCATATTGCAAATTTGCAAAGAAAGAACTACAACTACAAAGAAAATATATAAATATATGAGTAAACATTGGAAACAAATAAATAAGAAGAAACAATTAAAAATGAAAGAGGCTCTAATAGAGTTAAGCATTACTTAAATTTCTATTACGTATACTTTTCTTTTTAAGTCTCTAATACTTGTAATTGTAAAAGTCAGAGTCCAATGCTATGCTCAGATGGCCCAGGGGGACATGAAAACAAAAAACAATGGAACGCTGGAAAAAAAGGCCAGCATACCAACCACCCCCCAATTGGAACTTCTACAATACATAAATGTGCTAAAGTCATTATTGCTATGATACACCAGCCTAGAAGATTTGATACCGCAGGTCTCTTCAACAGTTTCACACATTACATTGCTCCCAACATCACAGGCGGCTGCAGAGTACTTGGGTCAGAACAAGAACAAGGAAATGGAAAAGTAGTGAAATGTATGTGATATTGCAGAACATCTTATAATGTATTAGAGTTGGTCAAAAATATGAAAAGATCAGTTCAAATAAGTACGTCTTTGGAAGTTGAAATGTTAGCCTGGCATATCTTAATTGGTAAAGCATTGCAGATTTTTGGTGTATAATAACAAAAGACCACCATTTCGTTTATGCTAACTCTTAAAAAATGATGAATATGATAATATAGGGAGGCAAACAATCCAAAATATAAAAGTGAAACTGTTACAATTAACAATATTTTTAAAACAATTCTAAAGGATGCAGGCAAGCAGTGTAACTACTAAGACTGGTGTAATATGCTCTTTTTTGGTTACAAATATTCCTGCTACATTTTGAGCTAGCTGCAATCGATTTACAAATTTCTTATGTGGTTCTTTTAGTCAGCATAGTCACTGTCGGTTCAGGGTTTCCCAACATACTACATTTACTCCCATATTTCTTGAATTAAGCAGGTTGGATGGATAGGTGAATGGCTGGCATTTGAAGGACTGAAGCTAGGACTTAGGTATTGAAACATCAGGATATTATTGGAAAAGTTTATGAAATGAGGGGTACTGGTTCAAGTTCAAGTTCAAAGTTTATTGTCGTGCACAGTAAGGAAACATGATTCCCTATACAATGAAATTCTTTCTTTGCTGTCCACACCAAATGACAAAACCAACATATAAAGATAAACATAAATAATAAGTAGCAGATAGATAATAAGTAACAGAGGCAGCATAAAGTATAAAAACAGAATAGAAGTATAAAGTGTAATTGTGCAGGTAGGTGTGTGATGGACTAGTCAAATACAGTTGTATGAGGTAAATAGAATGAGGTGAACCATGGTTATAAACTCCAGTCAGTTATTTAGGAACTACATTAAATGTACAGTATATGATATAGTACCACATCTATTCAAATTTCTTCTTGGATTGTCAGGCACTGTTCTTTGATTTCATACATTTTAAAAAATAAACGTTTTAATGCATGCATCGTTTTAATCCAAATTCCATTATGTCCACTTACTCTTAGTTAAAGTACTGCTCTCTTTTCTTTATACATAGCTGCTATAATATGTAATTTAGAAGCCTAACTTTCATTCACATGCTGTTTTTATAAATAAATAAATAGTAATGAGACAGAGATTCGGGTGAAATTGAATCCACAACGAAACTTACAGTTTCATTTAGCATCCAACAAAATTCACACAATTGACAATGAATAGAGGTGTTTAGTCCCTGGCTGAAAGTGCTTTCCTGAAATAACTATAGCTTGAAACTGCCTATCATTTAAATGAACTTATCTGTTGAAAAAAAATCACTGGACTATTTTCCTCTCACATGCAGATATTTTCTTGAGCTGTAAGACATGTTGTGATTGTTCTGGTTGTACAATGGCTGCTTTGCCAATTTCAATGACAATCTTGGTGATCACAATCCTACAAATCCATTGGATACAGAAATGCTACTCATTACATTCCTCTGCAGTGCTTAGAAGAATACATATCCTCCTGTGAAGGAATCAAGAAGCAGGAAAGGGAGGTTTCTACAGAACACAAGGGGTCAGGTCCTGTGTAGCATGTTTTACTGAGAAGGAAATGCAGCGATAAGCATGATGGTGTGTTTTGGTACAAAATTATGCAGTACTGTATTTCACATTTTTTTAAAAACTGCACTGCATTTCTCCACAGTTATGTGAATGGCACTCATAAAAGTTGATATTACTGGTGTGCTGCAGATCAATGGAATGGCAACCTACTTGTCATGATCAGGCTTATGATTTATTTTTTTCCAAACAATTTATTGACCTTTAAAAATTATGTAACTATATTTCTTGCATTTTTCAAATCAGGGAATTGTTGGTAATATTTTGTTCTTTGTGTTTTTACCAGAGTTAACTATGACTCATGTTTTCATACTGCTTCTTTTGTTTTCTTTATGGGTACTGCTATTCTGGGATGGTTTCGTTTATAGATGCTATGCCATTACTAGGCAGGACACCCAGGAGTGTGAGACATGTGAATTTTTTCCCCAACAATATAACTTTGGTGTCTTACTCTTCCTGATCGTCGAAAATTCGGATTCATAAACAAAAATACTTTACAGTCTTTCTTTTTCTTGGTTTCTGAGCTACTGTTTACAACCACTTTTTCTGCTGTTTGACCACAAATTAAACAGTGGGCCCTGTGATGGTCTACTGCTTTGTCCAGGGTGGTTTCCTACCTTGTGCTGAAATTTGTTGGATTGGGGGTTGGATTTGCGGTCATGAAGTGTCTTAAGAGGGGTTAGATGCTATATTATGTTAGCTTCCTCACTCACTTAGGTATACTGAGGAGAGGGCACTATGTGCACGTGTTTACAGATACCTTTGCTGCCCCCTGTCTACAAATTACATCCTGCATTTTTTAGCTTTGGTTACATGTACCCTTTTTGGCTCACTAATTGCTTCGTTCTATGGCCATAATTCTGAGTATACATCCTGAATTTTGTAATTTTGTAGTTAATATTAGTGTCCCTAGTTTAAATTCTGATCTCTCTGTGCCATCTCCTGATTTCATATTCTCTTTCAAAACTGTGCAAACAATACACTTCTAACCTGCGTAAAATTTGAAAAAACCCAGTGATGATGAGGAAGAGTCACGCTGTTGCTTTGATTCAGTAAAATGAATGGAAGCTGTAAGATCAGAATTTCATAACTTTGATTTCCAGGCCAGTTAGAGTGTATAGTCTAGTGGAGCTCCATGGGGAATTAAAAAAATCAGCCATTATTGCAATGTGGAGTAAATGTCAAAAGATGTTTTTTTTGCTAAATACATCTTGAAAGCCTCTGTACTGAGTAATCAGATAAGCATTTAGATCCATGCATTAAGTTCTTTAAATGGAATTATTTCAGGCAGACATTACTTAATAAACTTCATTCCAGAAATTCTGCTTTGATCTAATCTACATAGATTGTGCAGTCTGAGTCATGGATATTGTTTTATGTATTTATTTATTTTAATTGTACCTAAGATTTCAATTAACTAAGAGTGTAAAGCCTAAATGCTGACTTTAGTGGTTAAATGAAATTATGGTTTGCCAAGTGTCCCCTTACATTAATATTGTGTTATGATTTTTGCATAACAACAAAACCAGACTTGGAAATTGGAAACTTACTGCTATTTTAACTAAACTTTTTGTTTTGTCCTAAAGTCAATGAAGGCTTGCAAAGAAATTTGTCATTTAAAATAAGATTCAAACTATTGCACTACTCACTAACCTAACACTTTACATAATAAGCTTTTTAATTTTCCTGAAATAGGGGACAATTAATCCTTTAATGAATGCATCCACCACAGCAGAAAGAAAAGAACTTCCTTGTTATGTGTGATACTTTCAGGAAGACTGACTGTAAAATTTCCCAGTACCATGTTTTTTTTTTTTTTTCTCATTAAAATCTTTTAAGTTATTCCTCACGAAAAGGCTTTGTGTGAAAACTCTTTGTGGCTTTCTCCATTTAATCTGTCCGGACCTTGACAATGCAGTTCATATGCTAGCTAGCCATTTGATCTTTCAATTCTTAATTTAATTTCTCTTTACAAAATACTGAAATAAGATCCAGTATGAATTATTAAATCTATTCATGAATTTTTAATAGCAAAGCCCTTGACCAAAATACTCCGAACAGTAAAAAAAAATAAAATAAAAACTGACAAAGAAAATGAATCAACACAACACATCAGAAAACAGTGAGCTGCTCCACTTTCAACTTGTCAAGTCACACTAGAGCTGGCATGACACTACATGGCCTTACAATTTTAGTCATATCCTTCAATGGCATAATGTTCAGAACATTGCAGCGAGTTACAGACAGTTGAAGCATGCATCTGTTACTGCAAGTTGTGTGGTATGGCATCACAAGACACCCAGTCACAGTGCTCTAGAAATCTCTGCAACTCCTTCCAAAAATCATACTGCTTTGTTTATCTTTTATCCAGTCGCAAGTCATGGAAGTGGAACTGGATGTTCAATGCATACAATGCCCATAAACAGTTAAGAGCAATGGCAGCAACAAGGAAAAAAGTTAACGGAGGAGATGCTTTTCGAAATTTGCAAAGATGTTGGATTATGCTTTTGTGCAGTGTTCTCCTTTTGATTCTGATTGACTTTACATTTACTGGATACAAAATGAGGCAACAATTACAAAAATAGCAGAGTACATTTAAAACAAGTAACTGAAACAACAAAACAAACAATATGTTTGAGCTATACAGCTTCCAATATTATATTAATTTATATAAATGACTTCAAATGCCTAAAGCCTGCTATTTAATTGACCTGAAAGTGATTGATCTAAAAGATTAATTAATGTATATAATGATTTTCCACCTGACCCGGACATGCTTCCCTTATGTGATATCATGGCAGCAGAAGCATTCAAGAGTCCTGGATAAAGGGAACCTCTTTACCTGACTTGGGAAGTCGGATATCAAGAGGAGAAGGTCAGCACCTGCATGGAGAGATTGTAAGGAAGGGAAAACAAAAGGAAAAAAAATTGGGTTTTGCTGAAAACCTGTACAAGGCACTCTTATAAAATAAAGGTTACCTGAACCTGTATCTAGTGTCTGTGCAGTTGGTCAAGGGTTTGAAGTTCCAAGACTCACTACAGGTCATACCCCTAAAAAACAAAATATTCTCAAGGCAACAAAACCCAATTCTGGATCAAGTTTTCCAGACCCTAGCATGGCAGCAGTGGGGGCAAGGAGGGAAACAACTATGGAAGAAAAAGTAAGCTGCAATATTAACAAAAGGGGGACTTCTTTCTATTCACAATAGAGATAATAAAATATGATTATAAGTATAGTAATTGAACAAATGTCATTTTATTTCACCAGTTCTTATACATAGCAGAATGAGAAACACGGGATGGCTGAACTGAACTGATGTATCCTGTTTTCCAGTGTTTTCAAGTAGGAAAGGAGACATTTTTTTACTGTTTTCTTTATAGCTCTAGCAGACATAGACAAAATATTAGAAAACAATGGGCCCATATTTTTAATTTTCATACCAACCCTGGTCAAACAGTTTTCTAAAAAAAATATAAGGTTTTGCTGAAAATGCATTTTAATGTTATTGTGCATACACCTTTAACATGTAGCTGTTCCCCCATGTAAATTGATTGTCTGGGATAAAGAAGATGTCACTGCAACCTAACTCTGCAAGCTCTTGTGAAAATTGAAAGGAAAGGAATGAGAGACTTCTAGCATTCGATGCAGCTTTAACATTTTCCTGTGCTCCTACAGTACAATTTCCTCAATGTCAGAGGCTGTAAACATCAGTCCTTCTTTCTGTTAATCACGTTTTTCAGGTATGTTAAAAAGATAAGAAGCAATTTTATTTTTTTTATTTTATTTTACCATTCTTCTGGCAGTTGCTGGTATTCGGCTTTAACATACATAGGTGTGGGAACTCTAGAAGTTTCCGTCCTTTCTTCTAAACGTCATTCTTTTTCAAATACATTGTCTCTTTCTTTTTGAACTTCCTTTTCACCCTGATGCACTGTCTTGTTTTGCACACCCTGTGCAACAATGCACTTCAAGATCCTGGTGTTGTAAAAACAGCAATGACTCAACACTTCAAATTTGTGAAATCCTATGTCCTTTTATGCGTGGAAAGTAAAAATCTTATATTGTGAAATTTAATGGAGAATGTTAGTTGTCATTGTTGGCAAAGTGTTGCCAAATTTGTAGTGTGCTGGGTTCAAATTCCACCATCCATCCATCCATCCATCCTCTTCCGCTTATCCAAGATCGGGTCCCGGGGGCAGCAACTTCAGCAGAGAGGCCCAGACTTCCCTCTCCCCGGCCACTTCTTCCAGCTCCTCCGGGAGAATCTCAAGGCGTTCCCAGGCCAGCCGGGAGACATAGTCCCTCCAGCGTGTCCTGGGTCTTCCCCGGGGTCTCCTCCTGGTTGGACGTGCCCGGAACACCTCGCCAGGGAGGCGTCCAGGAGGCATCCTGATCAGATGCCCGAGCCACCTCATCTGACTCCTCTCGATGTGGAGGAGCAGCGGCTCTACTCTGAGCCCCTCCCAGATAACTAAGCTTCTAACCCTATCTTTAAGGGAAAGCCCAGACACCCTGCGGAGGAAACTCATTTCATTTGTATTCGCGATCTTGTTCTTTCGGTCACTACCCATAGCTCATGACCATAGGTGAGGGTAGGAGCGTAGATCGACTGGTAAATTGAGAGCTTTGCCTTACGGCTCAGCTCCTTTTTCATCACGACAGACCGATGCAGAGCCCGCATTACTGCGGATGCCGCACCGATCCGCCTGTCGATCTCACGCTCCATTCTTCCCTCACTCGTGAACAAGACCCTGAGATACTTGAACTCCTCCACTTGGGGCAGGATCTCTCCCCCAACCCTGAGAGGGCACTCCACCCTTTTCCGGCTGAGGACCATGCTCTCGGATTTGGAGGTGCTGATTCTCATCCCAGCCGCTTCACACTCAGCTGCGAACTGATCCAGAGAGCTGAAGATCACGGCCTGATGAAGCAAACAGGACAACATCATCTGCAAAAGCAGTGACCCAATCCTGAGTCCACCAAACGGACCCCTTCAACACCCTGGCTGCGCCTAGAAATTCTGTCCATAAAAGTTATGAACAGAATCGGTGACAAAGGGCAGCCCTGGCGGAGTCCAACTCTCACTGGAAGCGGGCTCGACTTACTGCGGCAATGCGGACCAAGCTCTGACACGGTTGTACAGAGACCGAACAGCTCTTATCAGGGGTCCGGTACCCCATACTCCCGGAGCACCCCCCACAGGATTCCCCGAGGGACACGGTCGAATGCCTTTTCCAAGTCCACAAAACACATGTAGACTGGTCGGGCAAACTCCCATGCACCCTCAGGACTCTGCTAAGGGTGAAGAGCTGGTCCACTGTTCCGACCAGGGCGAAAACCACACTGTTCCTCCTGAATCCGAGGTTCACTATCCGGCGGACCCTCCTCTCCAGAACCCCGAATAGACTTTTCCAGGGAGGCTGAGGAGTGTGATCCCTCTATAGTTGGAACACACCCTCCGGTCCTCCTTTTTAAAGAGGGGGACCACCACCCCGGTCTGCCAATCCAGAGGCACTGTTCCCGATGTCCATGCGATGTTGCAGAGACGTGTCAACCAAGACAGTCCTACAACATCCAGAGCCTTAAGGAACTCCGGGCGTATCTCATCCACCCCCGGGGTCCTGCCACCAAGGAGTTTTTTGACCACCTCGGTGACTTCAGTCCCAGAGATGGGAGAGTCCACCTCAGAGTCCCCAGGCTGTGCTTCCTCATTGGAAGGCATGTTAGTGGGATTGAGGAGGTCTTGAAGTACTCCTCCCACCGACCCACAGCGTCCGAGTGAGGTCAGCAGCGCACCATCCCCACCATATACGGTGTTGACACTGCACTGCTTCCCCCTCCTGAGGCGCCGGACGGTGGACCAGAATCTCCTCGAAGCCGTCCGAAAGTCGTTCTCCATGGCCTCTCCAAACTCCTCCCATGCCCGAGTTTTTGCCTCAGCAACAACCGCCGCGTTCCGCTTGGCCTGCCGGTACCTATCAGCTGCCTCCAGAGACCCACAGGACAAAAAGTCCTATAGGACTCCTTCTTCAGCTTGACGGCATCCCTCACGCGGTGTCCACCAACGGGTTCGGGGATTGCCGCCACGACAGGCACCGACCACCTTGCGGCCACAGCTCCGGTCTGACTGGCATTTTCCCCCACCATCGAAGCCAACTCACCACCAGGTGGTGATCAGTTGACAGCTCCGCCCCTCTCTTCACCCCGAGTGTCCAAGACATATGGCCGCAAGTCCGACGATACGACCACAAAGTCGATCATCAACCTGAGACCAAGGGTGTCCTGGTGCCAAGTGCACATATGAACACCCTTATGCTTGAACATGGTGTTCGTTATGGACAATCCGTGACGAGCACAGAAGTCCAATAACAAAACACCGCTCGGGTTTAGATCGGGGGGGCCATTCCTCCCAATCACGCCCTTCCAGGTCTCACTGTCATTGCCCACGTGAGCATTGAAGTCTCCCAGCAAAACGCGGAATCCCCAGAAGGTATGCCCTCTAGCACCCCTCCAGAGACTCCAAAAAGGGTGGATACTCCAAACTGCTGTTCGGTGCATACGCACAAACAACAGTCAGGACCCTTCCCCCCACCCGAAGGCGGAGGGAGGCCACCCTCTCGTCCACCGGGGTAAACCTCAATGCACAGACTCCGAGTCGGGGGGGCAATAAGTATGCCCACACCTGCTCGGCGCCTCTCACCGGGGGCAACTCCAGAGTGGTAGAGAGTCCAGCCCCTCTCAAGGAGATTGGTTCCAGAGTCCAAGCTGTATGTCGAGGTGAGTCCGACTATATCTAGCCGGAACCTCTCGACCTCGCGCACTAGCTCAGGCTCCTTCCCCTTCAGAGAGGTGACATTCCACGTCCCAAGAGCCAGTTTTTGTAGCCGAGGATCAGACCGCCAAGGTCCCCGCCTTCGGCCACCGCCCAACTCACACTGCACCCGACCTCCTTGGCCCCTCCAATAGGTGGTGAGCCTATGGGGAGGAGGACCCACGTTACATCTTCGGCCTGTGCCCGGCCGAGCCCCATGGGTGCAGGCCCGGCCACCAGGCGCTCGCCATCAAGCCCCACCTCCAGGCCTGGCTCCAGAGGGGGGCCCCGGTGACCCGCGTCCGGGCAAGGGAAAGGTTTTTATTCTTCATCAGAGGTTTGTTGAACCGCTCTTTGTCTCATCCCTCACCTAGGACCAGTTTGCCTTGGGTGGCCCTACCAGGAGCATAAAGCCCCGGACAACATAGCTCCTAGGATCATTGGGACACGCAAACCCCTCCACCACGATAAGGTGACGGTTCAAGGAGGGGTTCAAATTCCACACCCTGGACAATTGTCCAGGCTCAATATGCACAACTAGTCTGGCTTTCCTCCCCTAAAGCATACAGATTAGGTTATCTGACAATTCCAAACTGGTCTCTGTATGAGTTTGAGTGTGTGAGTGTGTGTGGGCCCTGCAGTGGTTTACTACCTTGTCCAGGGTGGTTTCCTGCTTTGTGCCAAATGTTGTAAGGCTAGACCCTGGTCCTTTGCAGTTATGAATTTGCCTAAGGGATGTAACATGTTATCTACTCTCTTTGGTAGATTGGGGATGGGAGCGCAATGTGCACATGTTTGCAGATACCCTTTCTCAGTTCTATCTCTTAGGAGAAATGTGGAATGTGTGCCCTGTCAGGTATTTTAAACAAAGACAAGAGAATTTCCTTAGGTACACCAAGCTGCATTCTGACTGAAAGGCTGTTATTTTCTCAGATGACACTTTTAAATTTTTCTTGACATTGTGTTTACACTTTTGACACTCAAAACATATCATTCCTACTCTCACTTCGGGTATACAGAATCTAATAATCCACCTTTGCCTAATGGGAGGTAAGGCTCCTCATTCTAATGTCATGCAGCAACTTGAGTGTCAAAACAGTAAACCTGCTCTGATAAAAGTGCCGCAATACACTGGCTGCAATCCTCACAGTTATGTGAGAATTTGCTAAATTCACAGCTTTTCCTGGACTTTCTTGTCATGGTGCATTGTTGCCTTTGTTTTATTGTTCTTTGTCTGAATGACGTTAACAGTCTCCTGTGCTCACTTTTACTTCCAAGCCACCTCTGATAAAGAAATACTGAGATGTTAACTTAAATTTCTGGGGTAGAGATGTTGAAATACTTTTAAAACAGATAGTAGGGGGAGAATACATGAGAAACACTAACACTACAACTAGAAGAAAGTTTTTTGCAAATATTTTCACATGACTATATGTGAAGATAATAATTTTAAATACTAGCCAGCATGAATCTACAAGAGGGAGCTCCTGCCAAAATTAAACAGAAAGCTGAAGTAGTAAAAAATGAAAAGCATAAAACATATTTTACTTCCAAAAAGCCTTTGATGTAGTTCAGTGCTGAAGATTAATTCTGAGGCTTGACTCTATTGGTGTCAGAAGTAAATTAAGACAAAACTGAAACTGATTTTCAGCTTGCATGTCTGTCATTTGTTCTAAGTTTGGGTGCAGTATGACGGTGACTTATGTTATAGTGAATACTGGGTAGGAGAGGAGAAGTACAGACAAAGGAGAATGCTCCATATGGGTTGAACACAGCAGTGGAATAACTAGGGTACTATCGTGCATGAGTGTTTAAGTATCATCTTCAAGAATCTATTAAGTAGCGCAATACCACCCTGGAATGAGAGGGGGCTTGACTGCTAACTGTGTTGTCTCTTTTGTTTCTACAGTGATGAGGAACTGCCCCATGAGGGCAACTGAACTTCGTCCACAGCATCTCTGAGGCCCCACCTTTTCAAACTGGGACACTATAAAGCTGAGACGTTCCCAGTGGAAGGTGTTTTATTTCAGGGAGAAGCCTCTGCATGTTGGAACGCCCCATGACTGACCTCTTTTCCACAGAGCCTAATTGAGTAAGAAGGCATATAAGAAGCCTGTTTTCTGTTGTGCCAACAAGTGCATTATTCTATTCAGATTTCAAGCATTAAATGGGGATGTCCATTTGGCACACCAACTTTTCTTTGGGAATCCAGTCATCCTTCCATTAATTCATCAGTACTTAGAAAGAGTCTTAGCATAATTTATATTAATGTTGGCATTAATTACAACATTAGATAATCTTGGTAAGAACAAGCCATTCAAACCAATAAGCTCATTAATCAATTTTGCTAAAATTCTCTGAATAATTTTGAGTTTTGAAAGTATTTAAAGTCATACTCTCTAACACATTCCTTGGCAATTTATTCCATGTGTCTTTCGTTTTCGACATGAAAAAAAAAAAACTTTCTAATATTGTATGAAGCCTACCCTTAACAAGATTCCATCTGTGTGCTCATATTGAATAATTTATATAAGTAATACATGGGATTCACTGTACTAACTTCTTTCATAAGTTTAAACAATTCAGTCATGTCACCTCCTAATCTCTGATTGCTTAAATTAAAAAGATTCGGCTCCTTCAAACTTTCCTCATACCACACAGTCCTAGAATCAGACTAGGCAGCCTTTTTTACCCATCTTCACAATGTATCTTAAAAGTCTTCTTTTTGGTTTATCTCTAACCTTTCATGTGGTTCTTTATCAAAAACCTTCTGAAAATCAAGGTGAATGATATCAAATGCATTTCTCTGATTTTCTCTGGTTTTATTGATTCCTCATGTGGTTCCAGCCTTCTCCCCATCTAAAGTCATGCTGACTATTCACTAATAAATGTGTTCTTGCCATCTAATGCTTGATCTTTAACTTATAGAAAAGACTCTTACATAGGCTCACAGGTGTATGGTCTCATTATTCACACATGTACAGAATATAGTAAAACTATTACTTACATGCTCTAACCAACTCTTATCACTACTTACAAAACCTATAATAAGTTTTACCTTATCTCGAAACATTTAGGTTCCTTAGTTTAAACTACTCAATTACTATAAGTACAAAAATATTGCCTGTTTTTATTTAGCATTATAAATTTCTATCACCTCTTAGGATGACTAGTCCATATTTTACATGGCGAAGACTTAACATAATCACTAATGATTACAGTGAATAAGCATACATTTGTAGATAATATCAAATTTGGAGGGATAGCAAGTACTGAGGAGGCAGCAGAAGAAGTTTAAAATGGCCTGAGAGATATGTACAAAACTTGGAAAATAATTAGCAACATGTTTTGCTTAACAAGATTAAACTCCATCTCTGCAAAACTCTAGCAAGCCAGCATCTGAAATACTGTGTTATGATGGTTACATTATTATGACACAATTTTGGAACAGACTGTCATTGCAAAATACTATTTTATGGTCGTTTTCCATGGCTATGGTCATAACATTTCTAATAATGACACCCTTTTTCTGCCCAGGCGATTGCAGACATGTTCATGCTATCACTATAAAAACACCTAAGTGCTAATGAAATTATTGAGGCGTTAGATACAACTAAAATCTCTTGTCATTTCTCTGTTGGATGTTTTTTTGTCTCTACTCAGTACTTGAACTCCTGTCTGACCCTGTAAGCATCCTTTTCTACTTTACCTTTAAACACATTTTTCATCTCTACATCCAATTTTCTCATCTTCCGCCATGTCCACGTTACCCATTTCAATGCATCAATGATGTTGTTGATCCAGCAAAATTATTTTAGATATTCAGTGAGTCACATGCTCAATTAAATCAGTGGACATTAAAGGGAAGTCCATTAAAGACAGAAGCCTGGAAATACCTTTTCACTCATGGAGTCTTGGGAACCTGAGACAAACTATAAAGTTGTGAGGTTGTAATGAATATCCTAACATCTTAAAAGATATCTAGATGAGATATTCGGACAGTTTTGCTTTTAACTAAGAAAGTGAGCATGAACAGATAAATGGTCTCTTCTTGTTGGTAAAATGTGTCAGCTTCTTACAATATGTTAAAAGTATGGTGTTATTCCAAGTTTTTTTTTGAAGGAGAAAGTAGTACTTTGTAAAAATGTAAGGATGATGTGGTAAGGAAATTAAGATTTATATGAGTTGAGACTTTCTTTTAAAAATTGAAATTCCAATATTTATGATACGAAAACAAATTAAAAGAAACTGGGGTGGCAGAAAAATAGAATTACATAACAATTCAAAACAATATGGCATCAAAAAAAAAGAAAAACATATGTACTATATGAACCTTCCTTACTTGTACAACTTTATTGTTTTTATCTGTTTTGCATGTAAACACATTCGTGTGTATCTGTTTAATCTAACCTACAACTACAAAGTTTACCTAAAATCGGTACATTTGTTCTTTTTAATTCCACAGGAGTTTAACATAAAGACCTATTATTTGCAACCAAAATGGGATCAGAAGCTATGCATCATTCGTTTCTCTATCACTTTCAAAAATCTGTTCTGTCTAAATTCACTTTATTTGACTAAGTCTTTTGTTTATTTGCTTATAATGTCACTTCAAAAAAAAAAGAAAAAAAAAAGAGCCTATATGTATAAAACATCTTAGAAAAACTTTAGCATTGTAAAAGCTGTCAACACTGGAGCTCATTCCTGTCCGATTTTAGTTAGCCAACTGGCACACATTCTGGGCTACCGCCATATAGAGAGTATAGCATAGAGTGATTTGCCACTGGGAAGCATTTTCCACATTCACTCCAGTTTAGTCAAATGCTTTTGTCTAATTAATCAGGAAGCCAGAGAGTACACTTTATTCTCTCCGAAACAAGAAAAAAGAGCAGATATTCAGATCCACAGTACCAAAGCCTGTTTATACATTTCTGGAGCTAAGCCCAGAAAGCAACCAACAATTTAAGTAAACAAATCAATAAAGAGTTTTCTAATTACTATACTATTACTATTTTCTGGTGTGCTCAGGCAATATCTCCTTAGTTTACCCATTTTTTATCAATTCCTAAAAAGATACAAAAAAAAATTCTTAGGAACACTTAAAGGAACCCAATGCCTCCTTAATAAAGAAGAAAATGCTGGGATAGATGGCGTTTCACCTAAGCACAGATTAAACTTTAGTAATCAAATGTTTGCTATTTTTCTCTGTTTCAATTGCTGAATGCATTTTGTTCCTCACATTACTTGGGCAACACTCAATTTGTCTTTTGCAACTGTGATTCCTTCCATTCTACGCCATGCTGTGTGACTTTTGACTTGTTGAAGAGCACATTTGTCGGTCAGGTTTTGAATTGAATGGTCACTGGTGTAGAGTTTTTATTTGCATTGTCTTCCTCCCCCATAAGTTACACACGTGTCCCAGTCAATAGTTTGCATAAAGTCAGGCTGTCCTTGCTAAAGCCAAATGAGTGGTGTGGCACTGGTTTTCTGTGACCCACACTATGAGGCTGCTGATGTTAAGGTTAATCAACTACAAGCTGCAGTTGGCATAAGGTGTTGCTGAAGGACTGTGTAGGGCTACAACCTCATTGTATGGAAATCAAGAATTAGACATACTGTATAATAACTAAGTATCTATCCATCCAGGGTCACGAGTGTCCTTAATGCAAAGCAGATGCACCCCCAAGCTGCCCCCAGGTTATGAATATACCATTTTGTGTATTTCCCCTTGGGATTAATAAAGTATCTATCTATCTATCTATCTATCTATCTATCTATCTATCTATCTATCTATCTATCTATCTATCTATCTATCTATCTTTTAAATTTTTCATAGGTTTAATCAGTACTTTCTCACTTTAAACATGAGCAGGCTGATTTGTTCTGTTTCTGTGCTGCTGAAGTATAGTTTATGCGATGCACCATTTTCTTTTGCTGCATGTGTTTTCAAAATCATTTTGACTAATTTGCAAAGTTTTCTGTTTAAGGATTTAAGGGGTGTTTTAAGTTTAATGATTTTTAATTTTACAAGAGAAAACATGGAAATATAATATTTATTTATTTTAAATGTATCAGTTATTTTGGGTAAAGTTCATATTCATAAATTAAAATAGTCAAAGAACTCTCCCTTTGTGGCATCTTTGAGCTGGATTTCAAATAGTATTTAAAATGTATAACATTTAAAAAAAATAGAAATGTTTGAATTATGAAAAAATATAATTTTGTTACATAAATGTTTAATTTGTAACTTCTGGATGAAATTAATGTAAGTTCTCTATTTGTGTGAAATGCATATTTATATTGGTTTGCTTTTGTTTGTATGTTTGTGTAAAGCTTTGCAAAAATCCTTATAATTAATAAAAATAATGTCCTTTAAGAAAACAAGAACATTATACCCATCAATGTGATTTCTGTTTAATATCTTAACCAAAAAAGATAGGCCAACACCTAACACCACGTCTAAATACAGTAGAAAACACAGCTAGACTAGAACTACATAATATTAATTCATAGATCAATTGCTCTACCTTGAAGAATCTTCTATCTTGCCAAATAAACTGACCTTTCAGGTGGCCCAATAACCATATCAAGACACTTTGGCTCAGTTTCCAAAACTAAGCTACATTAATTATCATGAGGGCCCCCTGATCTTTGGGCCCCTGGGCCTGAACACGACAGGCCTGTTCAGGGATCCATCCAACCCATATCTCCATCATTTCTTGTAAGCTGCTTTTTCCCCCCTTTCTGAAAGCCGGTTTCATTGTGTTACTTCTTGATAAGAAAGTCCTCATATAAACCTCTTTTCCTCGTGTCTAAAATGATCTAAAGATCCCATATTATCCTTTCTTCTTTAATGGGACACCTATAACAGAGCACATGAGGAGCAAAGTAGTTTCAAAGAAAAGCTATCCTCTACATCAGCAGCCTGATTAGTCACTTGAGCTAGTGGAGTTCTCCTTTGGGTTGGTTTCCCAAGAGGATCAGACCTGCATCCATGTTCCAGGAGCCCAGTGTGGATGGCTTTTGATGGGAGTGCTGCCTATGTGAATGGAGTCTCATTACATTTGTGCCATGATAAGGAATCACCAAGAGAAGAGATGCAAGAAGAACATTATTGTCAGCAGCGAGTCTTTGCAAGGCTTGAGCAACAACATTTCAGGTGCAGTAGGTCTGCTGTGTGTTAGGATCTAGGACTTGAATGTTTGTTATTTCAAATTATTTTTTTAACCTTTGCATTTTTTTGTGGATTTTATTCATTTTTCCCTACTTACTGGAAATAAGAGTTTTAATATTTTAGATTATTTGATATTAATTTTGATTTTGAGCTGTTTATTTTGTTTTGTTTTTAATTTGGAAATTACCAAAACAGAACTTTGTTTCTTAGGGGACGTCACTATTTTCAGAGCTGGCTGCTGATGTAAAGTTGCTAGGTTATATGCTCCTAGAAGTATGACATCATGATGCCATTAGATTGACAATATAAAAGCTGGCATCAGAGATATCTTGTGGATTAACCATAGCTTCATAGAATGGTAAATTTTTGTGCATACTTATTCCTTGCTTTTCCACTGACGTAATTATGAATTGCATATTGGTTTTTGATGATTAGGTTTAGAAATTCCAACCAATTTTGGTTCCTTGCTATTAAATTTCATCTCCCAATCCTTTCAATTTAGCACCAGTGGCTTTCTTTTTTTCTATTCTATGGCAAATCATTATAGAAAAATGAGAACACCCTTTCGCTGAGGTAAGATGGAAAAGTCCTTTTTGTCAAGACTGGCTAAGATGGTTGTTTTCTGTTCCTCACACATGGTGATAACCTGAACTCATGCTCTAGGACCCCTCTGGAAACAGCTCACAGTGGTTTACCTGATTACACAACATCTTCAAAAATAGAAGAAACTCCTCAAGAAATTCTAAATGTTAGTCTGCTCAATTTAAATATGTGCATTTCAACTTTCTTACTTATCTTACTTACTACACATTTTACCTAAATTGCCTTTGCTGTCTCTCTGATCCTGGCAAATTAACACACATTTACTGGTTTCATACTCCAGTTGCGGCTTTGTTCGTTTTTCTCCTAGAAAGCACAAAACCTCAATCTTTCTGCTTAGAGACAGTAGCTGTTAGTTTACTCTTTGCTTCTTAAAGGAAGACCAATGAAATTGCATTGAGAGATTTGTTGTCCTCACTCTATAATTTACAATAACTCACCTGGGAAATCATTTATAAACTGTGCATACGCACAAAAATGTTGTGTACCCCAGTTTCCACTCACACATTGTGATGCAAAAAAACTAAACTTGGCATAAAGTCACGCACATTCTCACAGAAGCCTCCCACCCTGCGTACACAATTTTCTGTCCTGTTTTGCAAACTGGTGGCATCCAGAGCAAAGTGCTACTGTCTCTGTGCGGTGTCCCTATTTTCAGATTCATATCATTAATGTGGGAATAATCAAATACACCAAAATTAATTGCGTACTGTTTACAAATTTTATTCACTTGATTTTATACATTCTGTAACAATATAATGGTGCATGGAATGAACAAACTATTCCAAATACCATACCTGCTTTAGCATTGTTACTGTCAGGGCACCACTCAGAGTTTTTTAACCCATTGTATGCATGTGTGGTATTATAGCTGCTCAGCTGCTGATCAGAAAACTCTATGACGGGTTGTGTTGAGAGCACAGGGGGATTATTGGGATACAGCTTCCAGCTCTGGAGGACATTTATAGCACATGCTGCTTAAGGAAAGCAACCAGCCTCTGCATGGACAGTCTATTTGAACTTCTCCAATCCGGCAAATGCTTCACAGCCCTCCCTGCACAGAAATAGTTTCAACCCAAGAAACTATAACCACACTTAATCAGTCCATCAAGTACTCATGGTAGAACTACTTGTACTTATAATTACAATTACCTCACTGTAAATTTGCACTACAACTGTAATATAGCACAACCTGAGCCACTTTATAAACATTTTGCACTATCTGCACTATGTTCATGTTTATTGTACTTATGCTTTCCATCCATCCGTCATCAAACAACCCGCTATATACTAACTACAGGGTCAGGGGGTTCTGCTGGAGCCAATCCCAGCCAACACAGGGCACAAGGCAGGAAACAAACCCCGCAGGGCACATACACACCCAAACACCAAGCACAAACAATGGACAATTTAGAATTGCCAGTGCACCTAACCTGCATGTCTTTGGACTGTGGGAGGAAACCGGAGCATCCAGAGGAAACCCACGCAGACATGGGGAAAAACATGCAAACTCCACGCAGGGAGGACCCGGGAAGCAAACCCAGGTCTCCTAAGTGCGAGGCAGCAGTGCTATCACTGCGCCACCGTGCCACCCTATTACTTATGCTTTCATATTGTATATTCTTCATTGTTTTTTTAATTGTATTATTATTATTATTGTCATTGTATAGGAAAATAGGTTTATGGAGGATTTGCATATTAAATCTCATTGTAACATACAATGACAATAAATAGATAGATAGATACTTTATTAATGCTAAAGGGGAAATTCACATACTCCAGCAGCAGCATACTGATAAAAACAATATTAAATTAAAGAGTGATACAAATGCAGGTAAAAATAAAAAATAAAAAAATAATTCAGTTCAATTCAGTAGAAGAGAGTGTATTTACAGATGGTGATGACTGGCTTCTAAGTTGATTTAGATTTCCAAGAGCTGTCCTCCTGGAGCTGTGTGCCGTTAGAATACTAGGATGTATACTTGATATCATTTTTATGACGAAATCCATTAAAGTATGCATATTACATTTCAGACATAAAACATTAACTTCATTGAAATAATGTGTACTGTTAATAATAAAATGTCGGGGGTGTGTTAGTAATGAGCTGGCACCCCAACCAGGGGTTGTTCCTGCCTCACACATGATGCTTTCCAGGATTGGCACAAACCTTGATAGATGGAATAATTAAACATGTATATGGAGATTTTTTAATATTCCATATAAGTTTTGAAGAATTAATTTGAAGAATCTAAGCTTACAGCTGGTTTTACATTTATCACAGTGCTCACTGTGTGGTGATTGGTTACATGGAGAAAGAAAATGGAAGGACAGGAATTGGGGGGTGGTACATTTGAAAAAGACAGTACCACTGAATTAAATTTTTCCTTTCAGGGTCATGTGTGTCCCAGAAAGTATCTTGTGAGAGGCAGGAACAATCCCTAGATCCCTGAACAAATCCCTCATTGCTGCCACTGTACCACCGTGCCTCCACATATATAATACAAGCTTTCATGCATTTCATCATGAAAAAGATATCAAGTATACATCTTACTATTCTAAAATGTTCAGAGAGCTGTGATATCATGAATGTAATGTATCCAATTCTACCCATGGCATTATACATGAGGCCCCCAGAGTTATCATCATTGTAAATCTAAAAAATGATATTGTAAGTCAATTCAAAACAGGGAATTTTTTCCTTCTCTGGTTACAAGCTTTATTGATGGGTGTGATGGCATAGTGGTCTGGCACCTCTTTTGTTCCAGGGGTTATGGCACTGGAAAAAGGTAGGAAGATGTGAGATGGGTGCAGCTTGGTTTATATATTTTTTTCTGTTATATGCTTTTTAGTATTTGGTCATATTAAAAATTTGATCATTAAAAGGTAATATAAAAGTTTACAAAAAATTACACCTAAGTTTCTTTAAGGAAAAATTATGCAAATTAACACTAAAATTCCTGGAGCCTATGAAAAAAAGTCATAATGCCAGGCCACCTTAAATTCCTTCTCACCTCTTCATCAGCGTCTTTGTTTTGCAAATGTGTCAATCAGCACAAGCAGCAAGCAGCCTACTATCCCATTCCCCACAGATGCATCTGAAGTCCTCCCTGCTCAAGTCTATCAACACATTAAGGAAACCATAGCTCAGTTACTATTGTGAAAATGGAGTGGAGATGGTGCGCTAATGCAAGTACTTGGGGGATCACATTGGTGAGAGGCTGGACTGGTCTTCTAACACTGAGGAACTATAAAAGAAAGTACAGAACAGACCCTTTTTTAATGTGGGTAATAGAATCCTTCACAGTTTTTATGACTCTGTGATTACCAGGATGATATTCTATGCTGTGGTGTGCTGGGCTGTCAATATCACTTTAAGAGTGGCCCAACGAATCAACAAGCTAATTAAAATGGCAAGCTAAGTTATGGGATGCACTCTAGACCCCCTGGAGGCCGTAGTGAAGAGAGAGAATAAATAACAAAACTGAGTGTCATTATGAACAATGCTGCACATCTCTTCTCTGACACTAACACTGAGTACTTTCAGCAATTGAAATATTAAGGAAACATGTGTTATTATACCAACAGTAATACACCTATATAATGTCTCACTGGGACTGCTCTCTTATCGTCAGCCAAGTCAAAAGATTTTGGATTCGTTATTTTGTAATTCCTCTGTGTGTCTGTGGGAGGTCATTGTAGTATGGTTTAGTTCCTATTTATTAAATCCATTCCAGTACATACAGAAATGTGCTGACAGTACTCCTTCAATATACACAGAAGTGAGATATGGTGTCCTGCAGGGCTCAATGCTGGGACCTTTACTGTTTCACGCTACATGCTTCCACTGGGATCTATCATTAAAAAACATAATGTTAAGTTTCACTTGTACTCAGAAGACACCCAGTTATACCTTTCTTTTAGATCAAATGACATTTCTCTAATGTTGTCCTTAATTAGATGTGTTAGTGAGTTAAAGGAGTGGGTGGATGAGAACCACTTGTCATTGAAAACAGATAAAACCAGAAATGTTGGAGGGAATGATGCTGATTGCAACCCACAATCTAGGCATTGTCTTTAACACTAGCATGTCATTTAATGTGCACATTACACAATTATCCAAAACACTGAGATATTAATTCATACATTTCTAGTAGGACTGTCTACTGCAATGTGATGTTCACTGGCTGTTGAAATATACAGCTTTCAGTTCATTTAAGATGCTGTTGCAAGAATTATTACGAGAACTAGAAAATACAAACACAAAACTATAACTCTTACTGTATGTCCTTACACTGGCTCCTGGTTAAGTTTAGGGCAGATTTCAAAATCCTCCAATTAACATATTAAATGGCCAAGGTCCTGTTTATATATCTGAAGTTATCATACAAACCAGAGCGCACATTAAGATGTCAAGATGCCAGCCTATGTAAGATTCCAAAAAGGAGGAGGAGGTTTCAAGGATTAATAAAATAACAGTGGGAGGTTGAGCTTGTAGTTGTTGAGCAGTGAAGTTATGGAATGGTCTGCCTGCTACTATAAGAGATGCCCCTTCAGTCTCAGCTTTGAAATCCCGACTGAAGACTCATTACTTTGGTTTATCATAGAGCTGCTGATTAGATGTGCATACTGCATCTCTGTTAATCATTAGTACTAACATATAAATAATATGATATTTATAAAATGTTACTAATCCTCCCCAATTCTGTTTCTCTTCTCTGTATCCTCAGGTGGCACTGCTCAAATGGAAAGTTGTATGCCTGTCTATGGAAAAGTCATCTCAGATAAAGGAGCACTGGAATCATTTGGTAATATGGTCCTTTCATCAGATTGGCCAGCTGACTCAGCCTTAGAATGGCCAGTAAGATTAATTGGCTGGGGTCTCCAGGACTTTGAGTATGTATGGCTCTGACTCCTTGTCTACAATCTGGCAGTGGTTCTACAATTAGTTTATGTTTTTATGTTTATTTTATTAACAAATCTGTATCCTCACATGTGAAAGGTCTGTGTTTCATGAGTGGTATAATCTATTCTTGCATTCTGCCTTGTAGTTTGTACTATTCCTATTGTGCTGTACTATTTTATTGTATTCTTGAGCAGGCAATGATAGATTGGCCATCTAGCTCTGTGAAGAGGATTACTGGTGTTCTGTTTTGTGTATTGAATGTACAGTACCCATTTTTTGACACCCATTTGACACCCAACCTGCTTGGGTGGGGGTTTCTGTATGATTTGCATTTCCCAAGATTTCTTCTATTTTTTCCCCCTACAAGGGTCTTCTTTGGGACTCAAGGATGGGGGGCTGTCAAAAATAAGTCCTCTTAAAGCCCATTGTGGCATTCTTTGTTCAATTTTGGACTGCACAAGGAATACATTGTTGTTGTTATAGTATCTCTGTATTTCTTGTGCTTCTGTAAAAGCTCAATGTACCCTGTGAACAAATTATTTAATATTTGTTTCTTTACCTAATCTTTTTTGGGTAAAGCTGCTATATTCTTTACTAACATGTCTTTGTCAATGGCGTGTATGCTGCACCTTTATCTTTTTGCTAAGGTTGGCTCTTATTTCTATAATTTACAATACAATATTGTTTTTTATTGTATTTTGTTTCTTACTCCGTTAACTAGTTGCCTAAAGGCTTCTGTGTCTGAGCTCTTTAATTTCCATGTCCTTTTACATTCTTTTATTAACAATCTGTTATATTTTGTTTTGTTTTCTAACATTCATATTTGCTTTACTCCAAATTCCCCGAGTATTACTTTTCACTTCCTTGCTAATTTATTCTCCCACTGGCTTACCTCTTTGTAACTGATCTAAACTCTTGGAGCCCTGTTATATATCAAAATGGTTCAGACTGTTTACTAAACAATAACAGTATTTTTTTATTTAGGTTATTTTAATTTCTGCTCTCTTGAGTAAAACAAATTTATTTCATGAACACCATCATATCCTACATTGTATACATACTATATAATTATTCAAATCTCCACAGAAGATATATTTCATATGTTTTGGTATGTTTTACCATGGAAGACCCAATGAGTGTCTGATTTAAAGAGAACATGCCGGAGAGCTGAGCGTAAATGGAGGAAAACTAAACTAACTATCCACTATGAAATATTGAAAGTTAAAATAACAAAATACAATAACAAAGTCCGTCTTGAGAGGCGCAGCTATTTCTCTTAAGATTATAAATAACAATGCTAGTAATCCCAGAATTTTATTCTCTACGATTGATCATCTGCTAAACCCAGGTAACTCAAAGAAGTGCCTCCAAAATACCTCCAGTAAAACCTGTGAGGGTATTGCTGTATTCTTCAATCAAAAAATTAATGATATTAGAAATAATATAGTATATCGCCCCAATACTGCAGATACTCCTGAGCCCCGTTACTCCATTATAAACAAATTAAATTCTTTCACCAGGATAGATTTACCTGATTTACATAAAATAATTTATCAACTGAGACCCTCCACCTGCATACTTGACCCAATACCAACAAGTTTTTTCAAAGAAGTATCAGGCATGCTAAAGGATAATATTCTTTCTATCTCTCATTAGATACGGGGGTCTTACCAGACTGTCTTAAGACTGCTGTAGTTAAACCCCTAGTCAAGAAAAATAATCTTGACCCCTCTGCTTTTGAAAATTTTAGACCCATCTCTAACCTGCCTTTCTTAAGTAAAATTCTAGAGAAGGCAGTCATTATGCAGTTAAATGACCACCTCAATAAACATGCTATTGTTGATAAATTTTAGAACAAATCAGAGCACAGAAACTGCACTTGTTAAAGTAGTAAATGACTTGCGGGTAAATGCAGACAGAGTCCATTTATCTGTTCTCATCCTCTTAGATCTGAGTGCCGCATTTGACACCATTGATCATAATATTCTTAGAAATCGCCTTAGTCAATGGGTGGGCCTCTCTGGCAGTTTCTTTAATTGGTTTGAATTCTACCTGGCAGGTTGAAAATTCTTTGTTATTTGTGCTAATTACAAATCAAAGACACATGATATTCTATATGGTGTTCCACAAGGCTCAATCCTGGGTCCACTGCTCTTTTCAATCTACATGCTTCCGTTAGGTCAGATTATCTCAAGGCACAATATGAGTTACCACAGCTATGCTGATGACACACAGCTGTATTTATCAATAGCACCTGATGACCCCGATTCTCTTGATTCACTAACACAATGTCTTACTGGTATTTCTGAATGGATGAATAGTAATTTTCTCAAGCTAAATAAAGAGAAAACAGAAACCTTAGTGATTGGCAATAATGTAGACAATGAGATTATTAGAAATAAACTTGATGCATTAGGATTAAAAGTCAAGACGGAGGTAAAGAACTTAGGGGTAACTGTTGACTGTAACCTGAATTTTAAATCACATATTAATCAGATCACTAGGACAGCATTTTTTCACTTAAGAAAAATAGCAAAAGTTAGACCTCTTATATCACTGAAAGATGCTGAGAAATTAGTTCACACGTTTGTTTTCAGTCGTCTAGATTACTGTAACACACTCCTCTCAGGACTACCCAAAAAAGACATAAGTCGTTTGCAACTAGTGCAGAATGCAGCTGCTAGAATCCTTACTAGGAAAAGAAAATCCGAGCACATCTCTCCAGGTTTGATGTCACTACACTGGTTACCTGTGTCATTCAGGATTGACTTTAAAATACTGCTTATGGTTTACAAAGCCTTAAATAATCTCTCTCCATCTTATATATCGGAATGTCTGACACCTTATATTCCAAATCGTACCCTTAGATCCTCAAATGAGTGTCTCCTTAGAATTCCAAGAGCAAAACTTAAAAGAAGTGGTGAGACGGCATTCTGCTGTTATGCACCTAAAATCTGGAATAGCCTGCCAATAGGATTCGCCAGGCTGATATGATGGAGCACTTTAAATAACTGCTAAAACACATTACTTTAACATGGCTTTCTGACAACTTCACCTTCATTTAATCCTGATACTCTGTATATTCAACTCATTATAATAACTATTCATGATGGCTCTAAAATCCGTACTGACCCCTACTCTCTCTTCTGTTTCTTTTCCCAGTTTTCTGTGGTGACGATCTGCGCTATCACCAGCTAATCAAAGCAATGTGATGTCCTACATTGATGGATTAAAAGCCAGAAGTCTACATGACCATCATCATCATCAAGTCCTTCCAAGAGAACCCTAAATACAAAGAGGACTATTTCATTTATGTTAGGTAGAATGACCAAAGGGGGCTGGGCGGTCTCATGGTCTGGAACCCCTGCAGATTTTATTTTTTCTCTGCAGCCGTCTGGAGATTTTTTTTGTTTTTTCTGTCCTCCCTGGCCATCGGTCCTTACTCTTATTCTATGTTAATTAGTGTTGTCTTATTCTAATTCTTACTTTTTCTTTTATTTCTCTTTTCTTCATCATGTAAAGCACTTTGAGCTAAATTATTTGTATGAAAATGTGCTATATAAAGGCTGCAAAAGTAAAAATGAACTGTTGCAAGTGGACTGACAGTAATAATGATCCATACATATGATGTGAAATCAGTATAAAA
Organism: Polypterus senegalus; assembly: GCF_016835505.1. Lineage (NCBI taxonomy): Eukaryota > Metazoa > Chordata > Cladistia > Polypteriformes > Polypteridae > Polypterus > Polypterus senegalus. Next base: position 58,170,928 of record NC_053161.1, read on the forward strand.
TATATATTAGAGTCAACTGTAGAATAAAGACAATGAAAATGAAAGTGAGAAAAGGCAATTATTAAAATGTGATATTTATACTTGGACCTTGGGACAGTTCTACAGAGAATAGGAGTCAAAGACCACCATCAAAGGTGGCAGGATGAGCAGAAAGAAGCAATGATGACAGCTTTCCAAGCTTTTGTCTGATGATAAAACAATATTGCACAAAAAGTCAGTGTGGTGAAGGGTAATGGATTTTTTTACAATTTATCTCTGAATAGCTCTGGTAGTTCATTTTGAATGACTGTACTGTATGTTGTAGTAATAGTAGTACTCATTATGTCACATGCATGGGGTAAAGTTAATACACCAAGTAGGATGACAAATGAACGGTGAATTGCATTTATTCTGTGAAGTGTTTTGTCAACATATGTACACTATATGCATGACTTCCATAGACCAGAGACAGCAGTGCAATACCAAGAACATTGGAAAATAAACACAAGGAACAGTCGTGCACTTATCAGAATGAAAGCTGTTGAGAAGTCTTATGACTTTTGAATGAATGTTGTCCCTAAATCTAGTAGTCTTAATACTAATGGTCTTAAATGGAAGAGGGAGGAAAGTAATTCTGCAAGATGGCTGAGGTCTTTAATAATTCTGTTTGCCTTTCTAAGCCAGCTTGTGTTATATATACAGTATTTAATATGCATGTATAGTGTATATATATATATATATATATATATATATATATATACAGTACAATCCATCTTAACTGGCCTCACATTAACCAGCCTGTTATTATAAAATTAAAAACATTTTTTATTTTAATCCTGAGTTTTTCTTTATATGTATGCACTTCCTTTTTTCCTGGAAGGTGAGAGGTTTAAATATAATAAATAAAAGTGCAGTGTATCAAAAGTCTTCTTTAAATAAATAATCTGTTAAAACAAGTGAATTAGTGGAGGTTAAATTCCATTAGTTAAAAAAACAAGTCCTTAAAAAACAACGCAAACGAGGTTTAAACAATGGCTGGAAGCAGTCTCTTAAAATCCAAAGCACGGTGCCTTCTTATTTCTACCTGGCGGCTCCCCTGCTTCTCCCATCGGGCTTCGCGACAGGGGAGTCACCCTACCTGCAGGTGCAGCTGCCTTCAACACTGGTCCAATAGCTCTCCGATCCCTGGCTACATTGGGCTCCATCCGGACCGAGATTTGGGTTCTTTCCCCAGCGGCCAGGGCGCTCACGCTGGGGCTAAACCAGCCCAAAGCCTCCATGATTGCCGCTGCCTTTCGACGGCCAGTAGCCTTCAATACCAGTCACTCCATCTCCGTGATCGCTCAGCTGGAGTGACTGCTTTCTTAAGCCCCACTGAGTGTCGGCCAAACACTCCTCTGCAGGGTCTCACCTCCCAGCTGCCTGCCTTTACTCCATCGAATCTGCTCTCGCTCGCTCTCTCTCTCTCTCTCTCTCTCTCCTGCACTGGCTTTCCTCCACCTCCTTCCTTCTCCATTAACCTTCCATTCTTTCCTGTTCACCCCCTAGCCGCCTCGTGCTTCTATTTATCACGGGGACGTGGATCAGATGTGGAAATTAGCGGTTCCAAGGAACAATTATGGATGTGGATGACTCCTCATCTGTGCACTTAAACTAGGATCATCCACATCACGAATTCCCCAGGAACTGATTGGTCACACATACCACGCCCCCTCGCTAAGCCGCGAGTGCGGCGACTATTTATTTAAAAAGTGGCCTTTTTGACTTGAGCTGTGGACCCGCTACACCACACTGTCCAGTCAGTGTATGGGAAAAAAACCTGTGTGCGAAATCGTGGATGAAGCCTTGTCGATATGGTTTCTTCAGGAACATTGAAGAGATACAGTACATGCATAGAAATATTTTTCTACATGAAATAGGTATGCGTTGGATTAAGCGGCCAAAACGGCAACCGGCCATGGGTCCAGTCCCAAGGTGGCAGGTTAGGAGGGATTGTACTGTATATATATATCATAGCATTCTTAGTCTGAGTCTTGATCTGATTGTATGGGTGGTTACCTACCAGTTAAAGCATGTGGTCGGTCTGCCAGTCGGCAAACATCCATCACAGGCCCTCTCAGTTGCAACAAGCAGATCATAGAATGTTACATAGTTTACTGTCAAATATTAATGCTATGATTGTAATTACTCTGATCTCCACCTACTTTCACATCCCAAAGGGGTGAAGCAAACAGTAATTTTTATTTTATTTTGTTAATCCCGAAGGAAATTACTTGGCTTTTCACATACCCCTTGGGGTCAGAGCACAGGGTCAGCCATTGTATAGCACCCCTGGAGCAATTGAAGGTTAAGGGCCTTGCTCAAGGGCCCAGCAAAGTAGGATCTTTTTTGGCAGTGACGGGGATTTGAACCAGCAACCTTTGGGATACCAGCACAGATCCTTAGCCTCATAGCCACCACTCCACCCAAACAGTGGTGGTAACGAAGCACATCCAGCAATGGAAACCAGCTCTCTGGAGGCACACTCACACATGTAGCCACATTTACTCATACCTAGAAAATGTATTGTAGCCAATCTACCTGCTGTGCATTATTTAGGATATGGAATTAAAAACTGTACCCAGAGAAAACTAATTTTAACACATTAAGGAAGAACATGCAAATTCTACATAAGCCAAGCTGAGAATTTAACCCTAGTGCAAGTTACTTGGAAATATAAAGCAGCAGCAACTGCTCCCAAGGCCTTCAGGGTATTTAGTAACTGTTGAACATTATTATTTAAAAGAAAACATGACACCTAATTAACTGTAACACACAGAAGCCATAATTATTAAAACACTTTGCTAAATAGAACATTTAAAACCACTATTCATTTTGTTACCTACTTATTCATTTTCAGCTCTATTAACACAGATTCAAATACAGAAAGTGTGCTACTTGCGGATTATTTAAAAGAGCACTACATGGTTTAATAAAAGTATTACAAATGAAACAAATTAAAGGAACCACATTCACTATGTACAACTAATTTAAAAAGAAAATAAAAAAACGCACTTGTATAAATGCACTTTAAACAAGCATAATTCAAAAATAATTAACACGATCATCACAGAGAACAGAAGCAAGACACTTCTTACTCAGAGAAATAGTAAAGGTATTCACTAAAGCAGCAAACAAATTATGAGGAATTTAGAATTGGCATCTAATCTTTGTTGCCAAACCTTCAGAATTTTTTTGTTTTCCATTGCCATTCATATTTCTTGTTTACATCAATTACCTTTGTAATCCTTTGTCTTTTTAAGCGTTCCTCTTACTTAAGCTCTGACCTTCAGTTGGTACTCTCGGCCAGCCCCAAACCCAATAAAACATCTCAACACCATTTAATGTTTAAAAAAATGGGGTTTATTAAGGTTGGGAAGGATCAAACAGAGAGGAAGGAGAACGGAAAAAAAATCACTTAGTATAACTGAAAAACTAGCCTCACTCTGGATTAACCAAAGCTCGTAGATGGAGCCTTCCTGATCTCCTTGTCCTTCACTCCAAACCAATCCAAGCCTTTGCCTGTTTTCTACACCCAACTCCAAGTTCACCTAGCAGTTTAAACAGAAATGCTTTTAAAGAAGGCTCAAACAGCACTACCAGGGTGATGCCCAATTGACCACCAAATGATTCTGAGTCGTACCCCTTCAGAGGCATGCAGCTGTCTCCTGAAATTGCAAAAAGACTCTGTTTATGGTTAGATCTCTGCTTCGCCCTTATATTGCATCCAAATGTTCAGAGAACTAACTGCTGACCTTTTACATTCTTCCAGGAGCCTTTACATATACCTTTTCAACCAAGTAGGTGTCCTTTCTAGCTTTCTGGTTCCTTGTCTTACATCAGGGCAATGATACAACCCAACTTTCAGATGTCTCCTTGGGTTGGCACCAAAACAAATTTAGCAGGGACACATTGGTTATATTCGGGGCAATGGTTACAACCTAAGTAAAACGTAAAGTGTTTTCAATTTAGAACAAATATCCCTGACTGTCCATATGGTATGCATCAGACTAGAGCAGACAGAACTTCATCCTATTCAGCACAATGCCACAGGTTCGAAATGTTTCTCAACATGCCTTTAGCAAAACAAAAGTTGTACCAATCATACATGCGTAAGGTAAAGGTAATGCCTAAACAAACAGATCTATGTACATAGAATATCAAACACACAGCACTAATTATACAACATAATGAATATCATTGTTTTGTTTTAGATTTTCTTAATTAATTTGAACATTTGCTTGGGGGTCATTGTTATGCTGCAGAATGAAGTTGGCCCCAGTCAGATGGTATTGAGTGATGGATAAGAATCTCCCTGCACTTCTTAGCAGTGTGAGGGCCATTAGTTTTGATCAAATACAGAAATGCAGCTCCAAACCAGCAGGGTACCTCCCCCATGGTTTACTGTTGTTTGCAGGCATTCATCTGTGTACCATTCTCCAGCCATTTGGTGAAAAGACAGCCTTCTGTTAGAACCAAAAATTTTACTCATCAGTCTAGAGCACTTGTTTCCATATTTCTACACTTTGGTTCTTGTGTTTTTGTGCATAAGTGAATCGTTTGCTTTATTTGATTTCAATTCTTCTATGAAGTCCACTTTCAATAAGAATTCTCTAGATTGTAGGTGGGTGTATCAAGGTTCCAATGGTTTCTGAGAGCACTGAGCTGATAGCAGTGTTGGAATCTTTTTATTTCAATAGGAAGTAAACTTGATGTATTTGTGTGCTGCATTCAGCTTCCATGGCGGACCACTGCTTTACCAGTCCTTATCCTTGTCCAGTTGTTTGTTCTTCTGCAAGCTTGGATAGCCTTTCCGGAAACACCTGTCTGTCATGAAATTTCTGCCTGGAAAAGACCTTAATGATGCAGTGAGACCAACTTGTGTCTTGTCAGTATGCTCACTTTTGACACTTAAGATTAACAGGTTTAACCACTACAACTACTACAAGCTCACCTAGTTTGGTTGTCTCAGCTGATTCTAATTCAGTTAATCACTTTGGTTCCACCTATATATGATGTCATTGATCATTAGTACTTTTCTTTTATATTTGGTTAATCAAGTACTGAGCTATAAAACAACAAAGACCTCACTTGTTTTAACTGGTATAGTCATTTATTATGTTATTACATTTCTATGCTCATTCTTTTGAATCCAGAAAATCAAATATTACTAAGACAAATATTTCTGCGAACCATCTAATGTGCCTAAGTACACAGTACTTCGTAAATACTGTGTGTGTATATATATATATATATATATATATATACTGACTGTGGGCAGCATGGTGGTGCAGTGGGTGGTGCTGCTGTCTCGCAGTTAGGGGACCTGGGTTCGCTTCCCAGGTTCTCCCTGCATGGAGTTTGCATGCGTTGGCTAAGGTTGGCTCCAGTGGACCCCTGTGACCCTGTAGTTAGGATGTAGCGGGTTGGATGGACGGATGGATATACTGACTGTGCTACCTACATATGACAGGTTGAAATTTAAATAATCACAGTAAACCTCAGTGTTAATATTTGCAGTTCATCATGCAATGCATATGCTTGTGTTATAGTCCGTTTGGTTTGGAATTCATAAAAGCAGTGTTCTTTTTGAAATACAGAGACACAGCGACCAGGTGAACACACAGACAGACACACAGCCAAAAATACCTTTTAGAAATTTGTGTTGTTGGAGCAACTTGTCTGGATTGGTAGGCCTGTAGTTTTTGTAGAGAAAACTACCAAAAGTAGCTTTAAAATCACAGCAAAACATTTATGGTTAGAACAATTCTAAAAGAGACTACATGGAAATATATAGGCATTTGAGGGCTACTTTAACACCACAAGAGTTAATTTCCTGTGAAATATTTTAAACTACAACACAGGAACTCAAAATAATCTTTGCATGTTTAGGTCCTAAAGCAAAAATATATATATTTTTTATATATTTTAACATTATTTAAACATTCAAGGCTTATACTGGAGTAAGAAATATTGATAGGGCAAATCATGTCCCACTCAAGCCACTTCATATTAAAACAGAGTATATATATATATATTATTTAATATATGTATTATATATATTAAATAATGTTTAATAAGACCAAATGAAGCACCCATATACTCAAGAATCACAGGTCACACAATAAAAAGATAAATAACCACTCTACTGAACCTTTCTTAGTGTGATTAAGACCAAATGAAGCCTTTGTTACTACATAACTGTATTTAATTAACCTTGGAGGTAGTACCTAATCTAATGTGTTATCTGTTCTTTAATAATTTATAGCAATATTTGATGGAATTGTAAATAGTGCATTATGCTTTGACTTTTAGAGCTGGGGCAGTATTTTGGGTCAGTCATTGGTGGTATTTCGTACTTGAAAATGTTTGTGTTACTTATTCATGAAGACGGTCATTTGCCTCTTTTATTATTGCACTGTTAATTCTTAATGCCCCTCAAAGAACGCACTAAAATAGATGCAAGACAACATTTCTTTCAATTCTGCTTCCAAGAAAGTGCCTTTTTTTTGATGTAGGGAGAGGCAGTACATTTCCTTTGTCATAGTATCTGATTAAAAGCAGTACAATGAGTAGATCGACAACAGTGGCTCAATTGACCTGAAGCTCCTGTTCTTTCATTTGCTGCCATGCATTTTACTCTTGAGCTGTCTTTTCTGCAATACCCCTGTAGAATCTAATTACTGAAATACTTTGCTTAATGAGTTGAATTGCAAAGCAGTCATACATGCTCTTTGAATAAGTACAGCAACAAAAATATTTTTTGATTTTCATTAATTTTTTTTTCATTTACATTTTTAGCATTTAATAGAAATTCTAAACAATTTCTAGGGAACAAAATATTTAAATGTTAAAATTCTTAATTGTGTTAACTGATTGTTTTCCCCTTTGTTACTCTTAGGGATTTTCTGTCCAAAGAATATTGATAATGATTATGTTACTACATGTACAATCATACATGACTATGAAACCATACACTGAAAGGTAATTCTATCAGGATGAGAAGGAATAGGATAGTTCAGGAAGCACTACAAAGAACAGACATTATGAAGAGGAGTGAATTCCAGTGACAAGCTTGTAATATTTCACTTTGTTCATACCCTGTGAAAGTATGCTTTCTTAAGTGTTAAAGTGGGATTAATTTGTTATTTCTGTGATTTACTTAATAAATTAGCCTTTATATGCATGCTCAGTTTAATATTTCATGTGCATTGTTGTAAAATTATTGTATTGGAGAGCACATTCCATTTGTAAATGCAATTCCAAGGAAACATCTCTAGAAGCATTCTGCAATTATGACTTTGCATATGTGAACACTATTATTTAGATTAGATAAATCAATTTAACAAGAATTCAATTGAGTCATTCAATTTCTGTGTTTCCACTGAAAAGATCCTGTTTTGCCCGAGGGTTACCTACTCTTCTTATAGTTTGCATATTCTATAATTGGTAGTGTCGCAAAGGAAACTATTTTTTGATTTATTTTTAGATATAAAAAGGCTAAGGTGCAAATTATGAGTCAAGGGTTGTGATGCCCTGCATTTTTAGTATACTTTAACAGGTGGCAAACAAATTCCTTCTTCTTTCGGCTGCTCCCATTACGGGTTGCCACAGCGGATCATCTTCTTCCTTATCTTTCTGTCCTCTGCATCTTGTTTTGTTACACCCATCACCTGCATGTTCTCTCTCACCTCATCCATAAACCTTCTCTTAGGCCTTCTTCTTTTTCTCTTCCCTGGCAGCTCTATCCTTAGCATCTTTCTCCCAATATACCCAGCATCTCTCCTCTGCACATATCCAAAACCAACACAGTCTCGCCTCTCTGACTTTGTCTCCAAACCGTCCAACTTGAGCTAACCCTCTAATGTACTCATTTCTAATCCTATCCATCATTGTCACACCCAATACAAATCTTAGCATCTTTAACTCTGCCAACTCCAGCTCTGTCTCCAGTTTTTTGGTCAATGCCACCATCTCTAACTCATATAACACTGCACAACAAAGTTTTTGCTTCTTATACACTGTTGGATGTTTCTTATAGATTTTTGGGGGCTGATCACGTATATCACATCAAAATGCACCCATCACGTACCATTTCAGTTTTGTCATGATTTTTTCTTATATTTGTATCAAAACATTTTCACTCCCATAAATGACTTATCAACAACGGCTTGTGCAGCCTGGGCATGTCCAGGTATGAAATCAGGCCAGGTTGAAGGTTTGCTTGACACTGCCTCAGCATGCTATAAAGGTGGCTTGCATACACTGATCCTGCTCATTTGGTTTATATAGATAGTAAGTGTGTATGTATAGTATCAGTATAGTAAAGTATAGTATCTGTAGCAATATAACTGTAAGTAAGCTTGATGCTATAGACGTTTTGGTGTCGGGTGATATGTCTCGTCAATGTTGTAACAGCAAGTGGCATCTCTTCATTGTTTTGTCATTGTTAAGCCTGAAAGCTGTTCTGCTCTACAATGGCAACATTTATCCTTCTGAAGCACATCCAGTATAGCAGATACAACTGGCATATCTGTGGATTTCTTAAAGTCGTTGCTCTGTTACTGGAACTGCAGCTCGACTATGAACAGTACTGCTGTTTCATCTGTGAATGGGACAGCCGTGCCAAAGAGTCGCACTATTCTCGGCAGAATTGGCCACTCCCTAAAAAGTTACAGTAGTTCCATGACAGAAAAATATGGCACATGAATCGCTTGTCGACCCGTCAAAGATATTTTTGCCTCAAGACAATGAAGTGCAACATGTCACTCAAGATTCATTTCCTCCACTCACACTTGGACTTCTTCCCCACAAATCTCGGTGCTGTCAGTGACAAACACGGTGAAAGGTTTCACCAGGACATTGCTACGATGGAGAAACAATACCATGGCAACTGGAATTCGTCAATGCTTGCTGACTACTGTTGGACACTGCAACGTGATGTACCAAACATTGAATACAAAAGGAAATCAGGAGCAAAACACTTTTAATTCTGTTGAATTTAATAGCTTATGCGAAACATAAACGTGACTAAATACGTTATTGTCAGTAAACATAAATGTCTCTTTCTCAGAGTCCCTACATGATGCATTAAAACCAAAACTATATTTGTTCATACCCAGTAGGTACCGATCACAATCAGCAAAAACTATTGAGGAAGCCAGACTTTTCAAAAAAGTTGTTGTGCAGTGAACATAGCTGGTCTCACTACCATCCTGTAGACCTTCCCTTTCACTCTTGCTGATACCCATCTGTCACAAATTTCTCTTGATACTCTTCTCTGCCCATTCCACCCTACTTACATTCTCTTTTTCATCTCTATTCCACAATCCCCTTTACTCTGTACTATTGATCCGAGGTATTTAAACTCATCCACCTTCGCCAACACTACTTCTTGCATCCTCACCATTCCACTGACCTCCTTCTCATTTACACACATGTATTCTGTCTTGTTCCTACTGACCTTCATTCCTCTTCTCTCTAGAGCATATCTCCACCTCTCCAGGGTGTCCTCAACCTGCTCCCTACTATAGCTACAGATCACAGTATCATCAGAAAACGTCATAATTCATTTGTCTGTTAACCTGTCCATCACCATTGCAAATAAGAAAGGGCTCAGAGCTGTAATCCCACCTCCACGTTGAATGCATCCATTGCTGCTACCGCAGACCTCACCACGGTCACACTTCCCTCATGCATATCCTGTACAACTCTTATGTACTTCTCTGCCACTCCCGACTTCCCCATACAATATTATAGCTCCTCTCGAGGCACCCTGTCATATGCTTTATCCAGGTTCACAAAGACGCAATGCAACTCCTTCTGGCCTTCTCTAAACTTCTCCATCAACATCCTCAGAGCAAACATTGCATCTGTGGTGCTCTTTCTTGGCATGAAACCATACTGCTGCTTGCTAATCACCACCTCACTTCTTAACCTAGCTTCCACTACTCTTTCCCAAAACTTCATGCTGTGGCTCATCAATTTTATTCCCCTGAAGTTACTGCAGTCCTGCACATCCCCCTTATTCTTAAATATTGGCACCAGTACACTTATTCTCTATTCCTCAGGCATCCTCTCACTTTCCAAGATTCCATTAAACAATGGAAAAAAACTCCACTACCAGCTTCTCAGAGTACTCTTTCCATTTGCTCAACACACTCTCCTCACTTGTGAGTATGTTTCCATCTTTATCCTTTATCACCCTAACCTGCTTAATATCTTTCCCAGCTTGGTCCCTCTGTCTAGCCAATCGGTACAGTTCTTTTTCTCCCTCCTTAGTGTCCAACCTCTCAAACAACTCATCATACACCTTTTCTTTAGCCTTTGCCACCTCTCTCTTCCCCTTGTGCCTTATCTCTTTGTACTTTTGTCTACTTTCTGCATCTCTCGGACTATCCCACTGCTTCTTTTCCATCCTCTTCCTCTGTAATACTCTCCTGTATTTCCTAATTCCACCACCAGGTTTCTTTTTCTTCCTTCCTCTTTCCAGATTTTACACCAAGTACCCTTCTTGCTGTCACCCTTACTACATCTGCTGTAGTTTCTCAGCTGTCTGGTAAGTCTTCACTGCCACCCAGTGCCTGTCTCACCTCCTCCCTAAACTCAAGCTTGCAGTCTTCCTTTTTCAAATTCCACCATTTGATCCTTGGCTCTACCCTCACTCTCTTCCTCTTCTTGATCTCCAACGTTATCGTACAGACCACCTTCCTATGCTGCCTAACTACACTTTCCCCTGCCACCACTTTGCAGTCTTCATTCTCATTCAGAATGATGCTTCTGCATAGGATATAATCTACCTGTGTGCATCTTCCTCCACTGTTGTACGTCACCCTATGTTCCTCCCTCTTCTTAAAATACGTATTCACCACAGCCATGTCCATCCTTTTGTCAAAATCCACTATCCTATAACCTTCTTCATTCCTCTCCTTGACACCATACCTACCCATCACCTCCTCGTCTCCTTTGTTCCCTTCACCAATATGTCCATTGAAATCCACCCCAATCACCACTTTCTGTCCCTTGGGTACACTGTTCATCACTTCATCCAACTCACTCCAAAAACTTCTTTCTCACCCATTGCACACCCAACTTGCGGTGCATTCACACTAACAACATTCATCATCACACCTCCAATTTCCAGCTTCATAATCATTACTCTGTCTGATACTCTTTTCACCTCCAAAATAATTTTGACATACTGTTTCTGCCCGATTAACCTCTACTCCATTTCTCCTTCCATCCATACACTGATAGAACAATTTGAATCCACCTCCGATCCACCTGGCCTTACTCCCCTTCCATTCAGGTGGCCAGTTTGCTACAACATGCTGGCGTTGATCAACACACATGTACTGTGCAAGGCATGCACGGGACCCACTGAGAAAAGAAGAGTGTTCATGGCTCACCTTGCAGAGGAACTTCGTGGTCACATCTTACTAGAAAAGGCGATGGAAAAAGAAAAGGAGGATGCAACGTCAACAACCTTCTGTTCCAAGACAGCCGCTTTTCCCAGGAAAGTAAACTGAGTCAGTGTCAGGTGCCCTTTCAATGTAATAGGAACCACAGCATAGAGAGAAGTGTGTACACTGCAACAGGTACACATGTCGTGAATGTAGGAAGGACGGTCCTTGCGTGTGTGTGAACTGTTAACATTTGAATTTGATGATTGCATATAGCGCTGAACTGACCTCTCTGTACTATTATTTCCTCTGCATGTCCTGATGTACAAAAGAAACACCACCATAAAGCAACGTGGACACTGGCAAGATCGCGGAAAAAAAACAACATACGAAACCCTCAGTCACTGATTACAAGAACATGCAAATGAATATGAATAATATGAATAATGTTGCATCTGGGGCGGCACGGTGGTGAAGTGGTAGCGCTGCTGCCTCACAGAGACCCAGGTTCACTTCCCGGGTCCTCCCTGCGTGGAGTTTGCATGTTCTCCCCGTGTCTGTGTGGGTTTCCTCCGGGCGGTCTGGTTTCCTCCCACAGTCCAAAGACGTGCAGGTTAGGTGGATTGGAGATTCTAAATTGGCCCTAGTGTGTTTGTGTGTGTCCTGCGGTGGGTTGGCACCCTGCCTGGGATTGGTTCCTGCCTTGTGCCTTGTGTTGGCTGGGATTGGCTCCAGCAGACCCCCGTGACCCTGTGTTTGGATTCAGCGGGTTGAACACTCAATAAAACTGAATACAAAAAAATCAAGTGATGGTGAGATACGAAGAAGGCAGATTCACCAGTGTTTGTGTGTCAACTTTCATCCCTCTAGATCAGAGAATGTCCAGTTCCATTGCCTCAAAACATCACTCACATTTACAGTTACTACCAGTTTCAAATAAAAACTGTGTTAGATCCCTAGGGTGGTAGTATGTATCGTGAAAGTGACAGAGAGAGTAAAAGTGAAAAAAAAGGTAACTTTTACAAGTCCTATAAATGTGCAGCATCTGCTAGACACAAACCAAATGTTTGTGTGTACTGTATAGTATTAACAATAAGAGCAGCTCACTACTGAAAACAGCAAATACAGGTGGCAGTCGGGATTGAACTGGGTACTCTTGATTACGTCAGCAAATCGTCAGAAAATCTTACTGCTATGCCGTGGAAGCTATTGTATCGTCATTGAACCTTTTGTGAATATGTTTGTTTGATCTTTGGACTTCAGGTTTCACACATTATATAGTTTATGCCAACATTTTGTCATTTACTACTAAAATATGAAAAACGTTTCTGTTTTAACAATGTATTTACACAGGTAATTGTAGAAACGGAACACACATGAATGCATGTGTTCCAAATAACGATGTATTATTTTCACTCTAAAACTCCAGCACTTCACTCCCAGATAATCAATCAAGACATGAGGTGGGAGAACTTTGTGCACGTTCTGCAGCTGTGGGGGGAAGGAATAGTAGGCTGCTTGGTGCTTGTCTTTATCAGCACATTTACAGGACAAAAGATGCTGGTGGAGGTGCGAATGGATTTAAGGTGGGCCGGATCTACGAGTTTTCGTAGGCTCTGGTAATTCTAGTGTTAAATGTATGCATTCCAGCTCAGTCTTTCTGAACTAGTGATTATATGATACACCCTGTGAGGCAGGACATTCTTTGACCTGCACTCACTGATTTCACCATCTCACATAATAAAAGATTAAGAGACTCTATCATTTTTGTACTAGAGCCCTGTGGGAACATGATCTGCATCAGCCCAGGCCGATATTTGTGGTTACTCCTACCTATTTTTCTTTACTGGTGTGAGCTGCCCTTCCACTATGCTCTCTCTTTCTCTCTCTGAAACTTTCTGTGCATTTTTAGGATTCCTTGTAACAAACTGGTGATACCCTTGCTTTGGCCAACTTGCAATTAGGGAAGGCCTAGTCTTCCAGACTGACCAACACTATAATCTCAACTACCTTCATTTTCATGCAAAGAAATTCTGTGATAAATGCATCTATTGCAAAACTATGCTGTAGTGAAGAGACAGCACATCTTTATAATTCTTTTCAGAGAAGCATCAGCCTTATAATGAAATGATCCATATACTGAAAAGATGTTATAAAAATAAAATATAGAGTTGAATATAGAGAAATCTCTCTCTCTCACATTGCTATTGAAACTATATAGTGCAGTGTTTACAAAGAGGGACACTTTGTTACAAAATGTTAAATATGCCAAAATAAATTAGTTTACACTTTTATAGCCTTGGAGACATTTAAATGACATAATTCTAATATAAACTCTGAAATAAAATCTTTCGATTTACATTTTCTATAAAATAAGCATTTTTGCACATATTACATGAGATTACAATGCTAAGCATCATGCAAAAATGGGATATTTGGTCATTAGAATTATGAAGATTTCTTTTTAATAAGTTAAAAGACTTTAAAAACTGGCACTTAGTAAAATCACCCAGAGAATCTTTTAATGCAAATTGTTCAAATTTACTATAATTAATATACACATTTAGAAATTCATTAAATTCTAACTAACTAACTAAAAAAAAAAAAAAAACACAGAGCCACTGCTTTGATTCTGTGTGGTGTTGACATGTTTTCTCCCTTTGTATGGCTTTACAGTGTGACTGATATTTCCCTCACAGTCCAAAAAAATGTTTCAATGTCCTACATAGGTGTGACAAAAAAGGTGCTTAAGTGCACCTTGAGGCAGTATGGCATCAAATTCAGGAAGTATTCCCACATTGTCATTGAAGCTGTAAAACAATGACACAGTGAGTAGGAAAAACACTTAATATGGTCTTTGTAAAAATTAATTAAAAGTAGAATTTAAAAAGAAAGGAAGTCTGCAGTCAGTAAAGTAAATTAAACCTTTAATATTTAAACCTGGATGAAATGGTTTGATTTCCTGTATGTTCTCTGTATTCATATGGGGTTTCTCTGAGTGCTTTAATTTTCTACCATGCCCAAACGATTGGTATGTCCACCTAAGTGGTGTCTCTAAATATACCCAGTATGAGTGAGTATGTTTGTGTCCCATTTTGGGTTGATCCAAGCCTTGCACCAAAGGGAGGTGGGAGTGGTTTCTTCTTTCTAGTCAAATACTAATTTAATAAGTGAGTCAACTGTTTAACAACAAAATTCCAAGCAAAGAAAACAAAAGGAAGACAACACACAATCAAATGAAACATAATGAACAACATTTATTTACTCAGTTCATTAAAAAGTTATATATTATATGGTCCAAATTTACTCACCATACAGACAGAAAACAAAGGAACTAAATAGCTTTGTATATTTCAGTTTAGTATGGATGCTGTCAGGCTGTATCATCAGTGTCAAGGCCTTTGTATGCTTTTTGCCATAGCTACATTTAGCTAATCAGCCACTTTGTTACTCAACAAAATACTTACCATATGTTTCTGTTTTTCTTTATAAGTTTTCCTGAACCCTATCTATTCAGCAAAGGTGACAATTAAAAGCATAGACGTTTAGTCTTTCTCTGTCACCAAAAGTGTTTTCTGACAAACACATCTCTTTCACATTCAAGTCTGCTTCAATTAACAGCAGGAATGTTAAGACTGTAAAGCATAGCATCCAACTGTTCAAGGTTGGCACAGTGCTAAGCAATGTTTCATCTTGGGTCCAGCATCCGGGGTTCAAATCAAATGATAGACTGGATTCCTGTCCAGGTCCTGTTCAAATCTTATGCTCACTGCTGCCAAGATAGGCCCTGGCTCCTTGCAAATCTGAATTGCTTTAAGTAGGTTTAACATTGTTATGTACTATTCAAGAATTGTTTCCCAAACAAAGTCTTTTAACATTGTTTTTCTCTATAATTAAAATGAATACTCTTCAGGCAATCAACGGCAGCATTCAAAGCTTCTGTGCGGGGACCATAATTTACAACAGCTTTACATTAAGAGAGGAGATGTTTCTAAGAAAGTGAGCATTATAGAAGAATTTGCCTCTCAGGCTCATTGTCATGGAGCATAAATGCCCTGGGAATGAGATCAATTTTTACATTGCATTGCTTCTTCTAATAAATGTTTTTCCTATGACTGCTTGAACTAAAGCTCATTATAAAGCAAGTAAAATGAAAATGTTACAAAACAGCCAATCTTAACAATGTAAACTCTTTTAGAAGATTTGAACTTTAATAATGAACACAATCACAAAGCATTTTTTTTTAGAGCAATTGAATACATAACTAAAAGGGAGACTTATTTTTCTTACAGTAGGTACTGGACTAACTGGAGCTCATGTGTTACTGTGTCATTATCCCCCTCATGTTACAAACTATTTCTTAATGGACTTTGACCTGTCCACCTGTTACCCATACCTTTTTCTTTCAGCATGCCTTAAAGGCTCTGAATCATCACAGCCCTGAACAGGAAAAATCAGTTTCTCACAATGAGATGATGGCTAGATAACAATCTGTAGACTTCGTGCTTTTGTTTCCTATAAGTCTTTTCAATTGTTTCCAAGTGCATACTATAATATATCATGTAAAAGCATTTTTTGGGTTTTTTTTTATATCTCTGCCGTGACATCCACCACTGTAATCTTTCAATGACATTTTAAAATATGCCCTCCCATACATATTTTTGCCATTTGTCAGAGTCAGATTTCTCAAATCAAACTTAGATTTTTTTTTATATTATGAAACACAAGACCAAAAAGATTTTTTCATTTTTCATTTCCCATAAATCTGACCAAGGAAGTTATACACTTTTCTATTAAACAGATAACTTCTTGCACTGGATGAATAAATGTTAAAGTCGGAAAATCAAATGAACTGCAGTGCACTCGATGTGCTGAGTTATGAATGCTTAATTGTTTAGACATCACTAGGCAGAAGCTTTAAATTTCCACAACTCTTAGTACAACTTTTAGAGGTCAATTATCATAAAAAGTCACCTAAAGTAAATTTTGTTTAAAACAGCAGAAAATGTATTTATTATCTTCACACATGACACTTTTCAGTATAGCCTAATGTTCTTCACCATGCAGAAGTCAAGTAAAAGCTATAATAATTCAGAAAATGTATCTCCCTAAATAATGCAAACATTCATTTTACACTAGTCAACACATAGTAAAGTACATGATGATATAACCAATATAATCACAAAATAATTTAAAATTAACACTGTATGTATTGTACAGTATAGTAACAGCTATTATTTCACATGTAGCTTTCACAGTATGTCCCGTTCAGATTATTATTTTTTTTTATTAATTTTATTACAATCAATACATAGCAATCAAGTTTTTACCGTTCAGATTATTGTCAGGGCTGTCTGGGTGAAACAATGGACAGACTGTGAAATAACAGGAAAAGTCTTAAATTGTTAAGAAATAATAAAAGAGAAACTGAATATGCATTTTGTGAATGTATTTTTTGAGAAGTAGTGTACATTAATCAAGACAGAATATCATGCAAAAAAGAGTACATGTGCTTAATACCAAATATTTAAACAAAATCCAAACAACTATTAAGAACTACAAAGATTATATTAACAATTATATAAACAAGTGGACACGTAATCAGTTATATCAAAAAGTATTTGAAAGTACAAAAATTATTATCCTAATATAAGTAGTATTTTGGTGTAGGTGCTTTTAAAAATAAATGGCAGTTATTGTAGTTATTGATCAAGATAGGGTCATAGAGCTCACAACATAGAATCAGAATATTGAATGGGATGCCATTCCAGCACAGGATACACTGACTTATTCTGGACCAATTCAGAGTAGCCTCTGAACCTAGAATGTGTCTCTTGGGACATGGAAAGAAATCTAAGAAAACCTATGAAGAGAAAATGGGCAAACCCCACATGCCAGGAAGTTTGGAAGCTTTGAAGTGGCAAATCTAACTAACGCATCCACATGCTGCTATCACAAATAACACACAAATCCTAAGCAGAAAAAAAAAACCCATATCTATGGTGGGCTAATACAAGTTTCAAAATGAAAATCTGGCCATCTAAGGATGCTTAGTCAACCTGCCCTTTCTACTCAAATTACAGTATAGGAGGCTGGCCAGGTAATTTTCATTGATTGTTTTGAGGTACTTTGATATAATATCTTTTATGCCTTCAATTAATAATTGTATGATTTAATTTAAATGTCACACACATTTATGGAAATTATATTTACTTTAAATTTTACTTTCACAATAAACATTGCATTATTTCTGTCTGATAACCTTCAGTGGGATTACATTTTATTGAGTCATGGAAACATTTAAGGTACAAGTAAAGCAACATTCTGAGCTTTTTTATGCAGTGCAATAAACAGTGTCATACACACAAGACCTGTAGGCAACGGAGAAGCAGAAAGTCCTGGTTATTTAGATAGCTACTTATTTTCTCAAAGTATAAGCCATTATTAGACTATTTGTCTTTGACAGTTGTATAGTTGTTGCTCTTTTTTGTTGTTATGCTAAATGACACATATTAAAAGATTTTTATGAGGCTAGTACCACAACCCTTCTTCATGTGCACCCATCTTGTTTAAATAACAGATATTTAAAAAATGAGCAACACACTTACACCCCAAGAAATTTCCTAGTGATACAGGATATTTTAAACAATTGGTTAATTTATTGACACTTCATCCTTTACAAGATTTACATCCTAAAATTAAGAAATTGCTTAGTATGGGAAGAATAATAAGGCTCATTAATAATAATTTACACATTGTATTGACAGCTTATTTTTTCTCTTTTTAATCAAACAATGACATGTTCTTGAACATTTGAACCAATGTACATTTCTTTTGTATCATAACTGGTGATTTATTACAGAACGTGTGACTTAAACTGACATTAGCTACAACATACATTGGCACTAGAGATTTAAAAGTATTTGAGAAAAAATGCATGTTGGGCAGAATAACTCAAATTATTGACTAAAACAAATGAAGTGGTAGCTATATAGCAATACTTATAAACTCAAATACAATTATGATTTTAAAAGAAATCCTTTCTTGTCTCCGTTGTCTTACTATTTTAAACAAACACGATTTAATTAATCATGTGGCACTAATCAAACAATCTAAAAGGCTCCCTACACAGAACACAATATCACAAAGTGCTTTACAAAGCAAATAAGAATTAATTTCTACTTCAAATAACAAAATATAAGATCATTCAATACATGATAATGAGAGAAAAAAATGAGAAGATCTGGATAACTAAGTATACAGAAGTAGAGGAATAATCTAAAATAGCAAAGCAAAATTATGTATATCAATGAACCATACTTGGTACAGAAGAATAAATTTGAGAATAAAGTTACAGGTAGACTATAGCTGAATAAAACCAAAGAGTGAAGACAGACCAACCTGTTTTGAAGGATACAGAAGTGTTTAATGAATATTGCATAACAAGAATTTCAACACACACACAAATATATGTATATATGTTTGTATACACACAGTCATGAAAGTAGTGAAGACTTCTGCCAATGGTCTGAGTACACAGAGACTGATTCAATTAACCAATGCACACAAGTCACTGAAATGTCAGCATGATGCTAATTTAAAACAATTTTTACTGCAATGAATATAAAATACACAAAGTCTAAAATGGAAAATTTCCATACACTGTGCAAAACGACATGCATTTTACAATTTTAATTGCCTATCCATATCACAAAACAACTAATATGATTTAAGGAAAGATTACCACGAAGAAAAGACTAGAAGAAGAAAATCCACTGAAAAATGTGTGCTTTAGCAGGAATCAGTAAAACAATGGATCTTTGATCTTGTTTCTGAAGCTGATTCAAGTCAAGGAGTCAAGTCTAAACCAAACAAGGTGGTACCTTCAGTGATCTAAAAAGTAGCATGATACAGATATTCACCGGGGTGAATAGGATTATTAGATACTTGATTTTTCTATAAATTCCACTTGGATAACTGCTAATCCTTGTTGAAAGATAAGATCCAAACAACGCACCACAAATGGGTTTCAGCAAGGTCTTCATTGTGCTTGAGGGTATAGACTTCAATATCCTCAGATACACAGTGTAAGCCCTGCCCCAAATGCTAAGTAGTTGGTCACCAGGAAAATCCAGAAAATAACAGGTTTGGTAAAGTGATTAAATCAATAAAGCTATTGAATATATTGAAGTCGAAAAACTAGATTTATCCCAAAATACTAGTGTGTGATGGTGTGGGTACATCAGGAGGAAAATAAACCAGCAAAGTTATCAGTTAAATGAATAAGGTAATATTTTGTGCACATCTTCTAAAGTCACAAATGGCATCTTCAGACTTTCTTTGCAATATCACTGACCTGCTCAGACAATACGTAGTACTGTATGTGTATTTGTCAGATTTCATGATAACTACATGCACAGAATCTAAACTTCCAAAAAAGTTCTAGTCTGTGTTTTTAAGTTGATACAAATATTTTGAGCTATCATGTTACAATTGACATTAAATGTGCAAATACAACCTGATTGCTTATTGTAATTGTACCCACCATTACTATGATTAAAGTTACTTCAATGTGCATTTCATTTTTCCTGGAAACCTAGTAAAAAAACAAGCAAAACAAACTTTACAGAACAGTGCAGGAAACAAATTCAATGAAGACAGCAAATGCTTTATTCTTTCAAACCAATTACTTAAATCAGTGCAAATGATAGGTTTCACAGACCTCTGGGAACTTCCGAAGCTAAAATTAGTGCACTGTCTTGTAATCCTATGCTAGGAAAGTAACCCTCTTAGTTAAGCACTTGTTGTAGTAGCTGAATGGGCAAATGCTTGCACATAAATAATTTCTTTCTCAAATTAAACCAAGTATTTGGTTTCAAAAAGTCATATTGAAATATTCTATTTTAACTAGGAAAAATCAGTACATAAAAGTATATTCCATGAGTTCTTTTAAAATGTGAAGTTTCATTTGTAACATTAGTATTAGTTAATCAATGATGACAATTGTGCCTGTACAGTTAAACTGTACTGACCCATCTCCATGATAATCATTTTATATATGGTAAATTTTTAATTTAACATACATTTTTACATTTTTGTTTTAAAAATTAATTTATTTGTTCATTTACTTCTTGAAGTTCTTATTTATGGAGGAAAATGAGGAGCTATAGCTTAATCTGCCTTTAGTGCATTGTACAAAACAACGGTGACATTTAGCATCTAACCGCTTTTCAGTACTGGTAAGTTTCTAGTATTAGTGAAAAGTGAAAGTACCATTGGAATAAGCATTGCTCATTCATAGTAGGTACTAATGAGTAAGTAATCAGGATCCATAAAACCAAGGCTCACCATTCACTGCTTATTGTAAGTTCTTACCAGGAAATGCTTTATCACAAGCAACTTATTTGCAGGGGCGGCATGGTGGTGCAGTGGTAGCGCTGCTGCCTCGTAGTTAGGAGACCCGGGTTCTCTTCCCGGGTCCTCCCTGCGTGGAGTTTGCATGTTGTCTGTGTGGGCTTCCTCTGGGTACTCTGGTTTCCTCCCAAAGACATGCAGGTTAGGTGGATTAGCAATTCTAAATTGGCCTATGGTTGTGTGTCCTGCAGTGGGTTGGTGCCCTGCCCAGGATTGGTTCCAGCCTTGCACCTTGTGTTGGCTGGGATTGGCTCCAGCAGACCCCTGTGTTCAGATTCAACGGGTTGGAAAATGGATGGATGAAACTTATTTGCAGAGTAGTTAGCACGGCAGCTTTGTAGATCCAGCAGTCAGTGTTCTAGGCCTATGCTGTCTGTGTGAAGTCCCTCTCTACATCTTTGGGAGGTTTTCGTACATAAAAAAGTGAGATTAACTTACTATTGTAAACTGGCTTTAAGCATGTCTGGATGTTTGAATACGTGGCCCCTGTGATGGACTGATACACAGATAATTCTGGAGTTTTACAGCTATTCTGCCGTTCTTTTCTTACAGATAGATGGTTTCTCCTTACCTCAGATACTGTTGAAATTGGCACCAGACTCTTAATTGAATTAATAGAGGAAACTGTTAGGGAAATTTTTAACTGTTGGATTTTATGGTTGTTAGATGATTTTTTTTTTATTGTGAATGACAGCTTTAAGACTATGTTAATATAAGTGGTACATTTTAATATTTCCAGCTAATTAAATGATAAGAAAGTGTATATTTTTTTCATTACTTCATAAACTATAATGTAGATAAAACATTACATCTGATCTGCATAATTTCTAATTAAATATTATTTTTGGGTAAGTTGACACTAACCATGCAGTTATACAGATTTTGGTTGACATTATCTGTCGTTGTGTATGAGGACCATACAGAATACTGGCATATCATTGATATCATTTATAAGCATAAGCAGCACAGTATGGAGTCTTCAGTGGTGTCTTCTCATGTGTCCATTTGACTCCAGAAGTAAAAATGAAAATGAAGTTGGTTCATGTGTTTGAATCTGGTTTGGAAACCACTGAATGATGGCTGCCTAGCAATGCAAGTGGTATTATCGTATTTCTTACAAGATGGACATTAAGCTACAAGTCCAGTACTCTTCACATCTGACTCACTGAGAAATGCAAAAACTATAATCTGCCTGCACTTAATTCATTTTGTGTAAATATACAAGGTAGGTCTGTGAAATAGGTACAAGTATACATGAATTTTTAACACTACAGTAATAGATGCTTGCCATGAGAGCATTAAAAGAGTTTTACAGCATGTCTGAGGTTCTTTTCTGAGAGACCGTTTTCAAATAAAAAATGAATACTAAACATGTTTGCTAGTATAACTGGTAGTACTTAGAAGGCAAAGTGGCTCCTTTTTCACACAGTTTTCTTGACTGAAGTCTATTTACCTATTTTGCTTTTTAAACTTTTTAGTTAATTAAGGCAAGTTCTTACACTCTAACATATAATTTGAAACAGTGCTGGCAAACAATATGAGCTTCAAACTGCTTCAGATTATGACTGTCAGCAGTGTAAACCAGTCCCTCCCAAAAGCAAAAGAAAATAAAAAAGTTGTAAGGAGAATAACTGGATTAACAAGAAAAACCTGAATATGGTATGCCAGATCTCACAGAGAAAACAAATGAATGACCACTGCAAAAAAAAAACCATAATGTCTATGTTGCCCATTACAAGTTCATACAAGTTCACCAGTCTAAACTGGTGGCTCTGTATATGAAAAACTAACAGAAATTTAGTGAAGGTACAGAATTAGCCATGTTATCTGTATCAACGTTTTGGCTCCTCCTGGTAATTTCATAGATCCTCCCAGGACTTCCAAGAGATTTAATCTTTCCAGCCCTTTTGGTTCTGCCTTAGGGTCTTCTACCAGTTGGCTGTTCCTGGTACAACTCTTGTAGGTACTACAGAGATAACAGACTAGTTACCATCTTAAACAACTTTATCTGACTCCTCTTGATTTGGAGAAGAATTGGCTCTATTCCAGGTGTCCTCAATCCCAGTCCTGAAGAGCCACAGTGGCTGCAGGTTTTTGTTCTAATCCGGTTGCTTAATTAGAAAGCAATCCTTGCCAATAATTTAATTTCCTGGCTTGTTAGTGCTTTAACTCTGCAATGTCAGCTCATTCTCATATCCTAGATTTTTTTCCCCTTTCCAAGGATCTCATCCAAATGATCTGAAGGCTTAAATGGAGGAGTAATTCTCAGTCCTTCACTTTTTTTCTCTTCCCTTTCCTCCCAAGTATTTAATTAAACCCAATAGTGCATGATAAATATACACAGGTGTAAATAGTAACAAGTTAAATGGAGAAATGCTGCTCTCTTTTGTCATTTGCATGTTATTGTTAATTATGAGCAATTAAGACTAAAATAAGCAATAAGGGTTCAAAATCTTAACGAGTTAGGCAAGTAAAGTGAAGCGGAAGTGTTACTTGCGCAATAAGGGCCTCTTATTAAGCAATTGGGTTAGAGGAAAAACCTGCAGCCACCGCGGCCCTCCAGGACTGTGATTGAGGACCCCTGCTCTATTCAAAGGTTCTCCTTTATTGTCGACTTTCTCACTCTGTTCCTTTCTGTCATTAACTAAAGCTGTTGAATATAGGTCAGAATAGAGACCTTGACTAACTAGTAAATTAATAGTAAATGTCTAGGTGAGGTCAGTGTTCTTCTGCCACTGATGAAAAAAAAATTGGACCTCTTTCAGGATCTCTGAAGCACAAAACACACACACATAAAACAGAAATACACATAAAACTTTGTTTTGACCATTTCTGCTGTTGCTGTGTTTTTGGCCCTACAATATTTCACGGAGAAACCTAGATAGGCTCCTGTGAACAGTTCACGGAAGATCACTTTTTTAACTAAACATCTTCTCTGTTGTTTACTAGCGAGTCCTATGGTTGTAACCATGACATGTTCCACACAGCTTTTGGCCTCACCTCCTAGCAGCTGCCTCCATGAGTCAGATCATGAAGAGGATGCATTCTATCTTCATGTGCCTGACCTCTACCAGTAAAAAGGAGAAATGTTTCTTGAGATTGAACTAATTCTAAAAGGAAGCATCTTCTTATCATTTTCAGCACAAACTAATTATCCAGTAGGACCAAAGAGTCAGTAAGTGGCACGCTTTCCAACATCAAATCTAATGTTTCACAAAAAGCTTAACACTATGAATATTTGTTAGGCTCATATTGTATATTTGAACAGCCTAAAGTTTTCCATGCAATCACTAAGCTGTATTGAGACGATCCTCTTGTGCAGTGCTCTAGCTGTACCACCCAGCCTGGAGTGTGTGAGTATGCTCACACCAAGCTGGGGCCTCTCTCTTATGCCAAATGTAGAATATGAGACCAAGTAGTCAAGATCTAGACTCAATGCTGTGTGAACAATTGAGTCCAAGTAGATCTAGTCATCTACAAAATCTCTGGCTGTTTCCTTTGATTTTTTTTTTCCTGCCCCCAAATCCAAATTTCAGGTGCCAAGATTAAACATGTCTTGATCAGACCGCTCTTGTTCGGCGTTGCTTATTCAGCTTTTGTGAGTCATTCAGCGTTTACTGGCAAAACCACCCCAAGCTTGACTTCAACAGTAGTTTCCGTATGCCTTTACTTGATAAAGTAATTTTATATTTAATTCAATTATCTTGCATCAACGAATGTAGAAAATCTATATATACAGAAAATTTCAACAACCCTGAAATGAAATGAGTAGCACAGACAATTTATAAGATAATGGAGTACACAAAGAAAGCTGTGGCTTATTTAGGTTATTTAGGTCACGAAAGTTGAATACGTCTTAACATACTTTATGAAAGCAAAGCAGAAAATAACTATGATTTTCTTGCAGAGGCTGCAAAAATTATATTAATTATAAAACTATGAATAATTAACAAGAATGTTAGCTATCATCTTCATTGGGTGAAAACTATACAGTTATGATTACTGAAGGCTACAGAATATTCATCTCAAACATGTTTCAGACTTTCTTTTTACTTTATTTTTATGCAGTGTTTTATCTAGATAACTTGAGAGATTATGGCAGATATGTAACTAATACTGTACACACATTTTTATATGTATAAGTGTGTATTGATTATATATGTTTGGTTAAAAACAGATGAAAGAAAGTCTGTTATTATAATGACTACTATTACTAATTTTTGCATGAAAGTAGAAGTATTCATATCAGTAAATGCAGACTTTTGTATATATAAATGTCTTAAAAAAAACACACTTATAGTTATATTTCCTATTAATATATCCCACACTCTAGTCCTTGCAAGTTACTTCAGACAATCTAGCCCAAATTTTAATCATTTAGGTCCGGTGTCAAACTTGTGAAAATAAAGAAACAAATACATAACTACATAAATAGATAATAGTGTTCTCCAACCCCCCACCCCCCACCTGCCTCCAAGTTAAAGACTGCTGTTACTTTACACTGGACGGCTGCTATTTAACCTGAAGAGGTGAATTGCACAATACAGTGTACTTCCTCATGCCTTTCTAATAGCGGCCAATGGAGAGTGCATATAAGAGACCTTTGCTGGCACCTGTTGCAGTCTTAGCTAGGGTGTGAGATTGGTACCTTCACACCATGGGGCTTCCACTCAAGGTTGTCATTTTTGGACTCTCAATAGTCATAGGTAAGCAACCATGAAAAGCTTTAGACTAAAGAAAAATTAAATAGCTCAGCTAAAAAAAATAAATAAATATATAACTGGAATGTTATCAGCTTCAAGTAATATGTATGGAGCAGTGCAATGTCTTACTTCAGCTCAAGGCAACATTTTCTGTCAAAAGTAAAGAGGAAAGTGAATTTTAAAGCTTTGCAGCTGATAAAACTAAAAAAGTTTAACAAAAAAAATCAGAAATTTTGTATTTACAAATTATTTTAACTTAAGAAAAACATATTTTAGAACTGTTAAATTATTTTTTGCTTTTTAATACATTAAATACAAAATTGCTTAAGGAATTCTTAGTGTTTTGTTACAATTTTTTAAATGTGTTAACAAGATAAAAGGAAAAGTAAACATGAAATATAATCCTGGGAATGAGCTGGTGACTGGATTTGATCAAAGTGACAAGGCATGATTTAAAAATAATGTTCAGAAAATTATAATCAGTGCTCTTCAAGAAAAATTAATTAAAACCTTTAAGTGTGTAGAAGACCTGTTACTGATTTGTGGGCCATTTAGAATGAGACCCTACTCACTCCTTGTTTCAATAAAATAAAAAAATTTTTTTTTAATAAAATAGTAAAAAAAGTATGGGTTAAATGTTGTGATGCTAAATTTCCTTTCCTTTTCTAGGTGCCAGTTCTTTTAGCGGATATAATGGTAAGTCTCAAATTCTGTTTTACTGTCTTTACCATAATTTCAGTCACTATTTAAAGATATGCAGCATATAAATGATTTTATTTAATTTTATGGAAAGATTACAATGTTTGGCAATAAACAAAACAGTAATAATAACATAAAAATGCATTCACTTTTAATATTGTATACTAAAATCTAATTATAATATTCAGTTTTTCATAGCTACAATGTATGTTTTTTATTCTAACTAGACTAGGCACTTACACCAGATGTCCAATTCTTTATTAAATAAACTTTGTTGTTTCTAGACATGGTCGCTCCAAAACCTATATATTAGAGTGCAGCACTCTCTAGCTTTGTTCACCACAGTACCGACCTTCGACATGTAGACATGTCCTGTGAGTGGCTCCCAAGCTACAGTTTCAGTCAGCTTGGGGCTAATGACCCTGTATAATATGTATTTTATTGAAGTTTTTCTGTATTTTCTCAAATCATGAATGTGGCAACTGATTCATGTGATCTTACTGAAAAAGACATATTTACCTTAAGACATGTTTATCTTTATTTTATCCACCCTCTTCCATCACAACATTATGCTAATTAAACATCTCCTCAGACACAGAGGCACAAAGAAATTCTAAAAATGAAGAAACTTATTGACAAAACATAAAATGCAGCAGAAAACCAAAAAGGCACCGACTTGATTTGTTTGGCCTGTACATAAAGTCCACAGATAATCCACTCCCTGATGGAGAGGCAGTTGCATTGTTTACTCTTCAGCTGCTTTGGTTACTCCTCAGTTACCTTTCTGAGATAATTGTTTACCAGCTACCGTAACACCATACTTGTGAATCAACGTGCACATCCATTTAATTCCTTAGATTTAAAATTTGTAAAAATTGTAGAACTGAAATGAAGAATAGTTTTGTTGATGATTTCAATTGATCATGTAAAAATAAAACAAATCATCTTAAAATGAAACATACTAATATTTGTTAATTCTTTTAGAGGCTTTCAAGTTTGGTGAAGTGCTAGAATACTTTCTCAAACCATTACTTTACAGAGTATACTAAGCTGAAAAGCTGTCAAAGTAGAATGTTTTGAAATTGGATTTTGATTTTAAGTACCTTTTTCCTTTTTTTAATTTAAGGTGATATTGGAAGTGGGTCTGGTGGTAAGTTCAACTAAATGCTACATTTCTCCCATTATTACAGTGCATTTGCATGTTACGGCTAATAATTTCTTTATTGGTAGATTACAAACTGAACCAAAAATTTTATACCCTTATATAAAACAGACATAGCCACTATCCTGGTAAAAAGTTTCAATTTCTGATTTAATGGTAAGATTACTGCAGCCAAGTGCCACTTTTCAGAGAATATCAATAAATAGATAAAGTGACAGAATGAAGAATGAAACTGAATCACCAATGTACTCATTTTTTGCTGCTTCTCACTCATTCATTATGGCAAGCAGTGAATGATTTTTGAGATACTAGTGAAACGAGTGGGCTTGTATTGCCATAGAATTGCCTAAATGAGCATAGTTCCTTGGCTCAATAAACTTGAGAGGTTCATGTTAAGCTAAAATAACTTATTTTTAATTAATATAAATATTTTGAGCCACTGAGGTCAGTCATTGATGACAGGGTCTGTGCTCCACCTACTGGAGTATTAGAAGTACTACTTGTCAAGTATCCCACATCTCCACTTGCAGAAAAAAAAATGACTGTACTTGATCTCACGTGAATGACACTGTGCTAGTTACAGCAGGGTAGTCAGGCTCAGAATTAAATAATTTTTTAAAGTAGCACCTGTGGTATACTCAGAAATTATATAAAAAAAAAAACAATAGTCACTAAATTACTTCTGAATATTAACTTAATGAGGTGGTGCAGTGGTACCACTACTGCCTTACAGTAAGGAGACTGGCGTTTGTGTCCTGGGTGCTGGGAGTTTGCATGTTCTCCCCATGTCTGTATAGGTTTTCTGTGGGTGCCCTCCTCTTCTCGCAAAGTCCAATGACAAGCAAATTAGGTGGATTAGTAATGCCAAATTGGCCATAGTGTGTGTGTGTGTGTGTGTGTATTTTTACCCTGCTATGAACTGGTGCCCTGTCCAGAGATTGTTTCTGCTTTGCATCCTAGTGATTGCTGGGTGGGCTCTGGCAACCCCACAACACTGCTGTGGATAAGAGTGTTAGGAAAATATATAGATTCATTTTATGACCATAATCATCAGTACTATTGGAATTACAAATATATAAGTGACCAGCAACAGTACTTTTCCATCTTGGAAAGAGAAGCTGTTCTGTTTCTTGCTAGCATACAGATGACCTCTTGTCCACTACTGTGTAGGCTCTGTCATAGAGTGGCAATCAAATTTTATTCACCCGAGTTGAATTACAGCTGCTCTTGGCTTCTGGCCAGTTTGCTGCTTGACAAATGAGTTAAATTTAGAACCTTTTGTTGGCAGAACAATAAGAATTTTCATTTCATTTGAAGAGTTTAATGAAAGTTGGATTAATTTCACACAACTGCTGAAGGAGTAAATCACAAATGTTTGCCCTGTAAGTGAGCTATATTAATTGTCCTTCACAGTTTTGCTTATTTACTGCAAGTTGCTTGTTTTTTAAAGGAAATATTAGGTTCAATTATACAACAAATGGGGACAAAAAAATCTACTAGCCTATTAAACAATCCATGTCAATAATATTGAGCACATATTAATGCATTCAGTGAAATGGATATCGAAATTTAGAGTACAAATATATAGGGTTCAGTCTAAACCTTTAGAATAAAAGAAAATCTACTGATGCTGTTGTCCTTCAGGATTGAGGATATGGACCTCTGATCAGGCACAGACTCATACAGAAAAATCATTTAATATGGACACAAACAAGCCTCCATAAATCTAATTACGACCTCCATTGAGCATACCTGATTAAAGCATAGCTTATGAGAAAACAATTATAAAATGTTTTCATTTTTGAAGTGAGTAATTGTTAATTTATTTCTTATGGTATTACAAAAGTGTACGGAGTTAAAAAGTGAACACATTTCTGAAATTTAAGTACTTCCTTTAAACAATTTTAAATTGAGTGGAAACAGAAATTCCAACATCAATTAGCAGAATGAGTTGTTCTTCTATAGATATTTGGCTCAGGTTACTGGCATGAAATTTAATCTAGGACCTAAGGGTGTAGTAATGCTTATTCATCATTTCCACACTAAAGGCAGACTAGAATAGACCAAAATCAGGCAACATTCTTTCAGGTAATTTTAGATTCTCTTTTAATCAAAGCTTACAAAAATGACCATTTAAAGTAAAAGTATTTTGGGGATCAAGTGATTAACAGTACTCCACAATATTCCTTTTCCTATAAAAAACAGTTGGGGGCAGATTGAGTCTGTTGTTGCAACATCAGGTTCAAGGTAGGGACCAACCCTAAATGTGGCTACCACCAGATCATCACCGAGCACACTAACTTACAAAGGGCCAGTTTACATATCCTGCACATCTTTAGGATGTGTGAGGAACACTGAAGTATCCAGAGGAAAACCCCACACAAACAAAGGGGAACCATAAAAGCTCTAACACACAATGACTGGGCCAGAATTCAAAGAAAGGAATCTAATTGTGGGACAGTAGCTACATTTCTGGTAAAGAGAACTGTAACAGTGCTGTGTAATTTAACAGATAAAATATTCAACCTATCAACCAACTTTCCATATCAAATCAGCATTGTAAGGATAATATAACTAATGTAAAACAACACCATGCATATCCTATCTTCTTTTGATAACTTTATTAATTAGCAATTTTTATTCAATGCTTAACAATGTTGATAGAATACGGAAACGGGACAACATTAATTGTAACTGAAAGTAGTTATACAAAATAGTAATACTTGGAAAGAATACACTGATTAATGTACTTTGCTCAATTTAAATACCGTAGTGGCAGATCACACAACAGCACATTGTATTGACTACAGAAGATTATAAGGTCAAGGATTCATATTTCAAAATGAGGGTAATTCCAACACCTTAGAAACAATAATTCAGCATAAAACAATGGAGGAAATTCCAGAGATTTCAAACAACAGCGTTATCATATTCATCTGAGACTTCAATCACACAGAACAATAAGAGTGAATCCAAGCAGTTTAGCAAAGAATTTGAAAAGTGCTTGAGAACTATTGAGGGTCACATTCTGTCCTTACTCAAAATGGCAAGTGCTAATGCTTTGTTATTTTTGCCTACTTGCTTTTCATGTTTTTGAATTTAAACGATGTACGTTAGTACAACATTACATAGTTGAATAGCTGATCAAAATGCCAAAACATTTCTTTTAATGTTGTAACTTAAATGATTAGTTTCAATATTAAAATTCTAATTATTATACTTTTTACATGGTTTACACAGTGGATGTTCTTAATTTAAAAGCTTAATTATTTACTATACATGGCTCCTTCACATAAAAACCTTATGTTAATCTGTAATCTCTGGAATGCTTTCCCAGGCTACTGAGCAACTGATTACATATTCGATCAGCAGTTTCTGATGGAAAGAACTACTTAAGCATTCTGATAAAACTATTCAAAGCAAGAGAAATGTACTGTATGCCAATAATTATTAATCACATTGATTTATGCATTTACATTTATCTTGCAATTTAAATCTTAATGTCCTTATTTTCGTCACTGCAAAAGAGCGATATATGGATGTAACTGACAAATTCCCATCTGTAATTTGCGCATTTGTAAACTGTCAAAAATAGTCAGATTGTTATCTACAAACGTAAAAAAGTGATTATTTTTAACAAATTAAACTTTCAGACTTTCAAAATTAAATTAAATATCATATCCAACTATTATTTTTTCTAATTTCTTTAGGTTTGTAAACTAGTGGCATATTAATATAACTGAATGTATGCTATTTAGTAACTTATTGATTTATTAATGTAGAGAGCAATTTTGAAAGATTTTGGGATTATGATTAGTAGGTTAGTATGGAAACAATGTGCTAATTCTGCGGTGCATTTCCTGTATGGTGTAATCTTTATTCCTGTAGGGTTACTTACACTATTAAACCTTATGTTTCAGGAAGCAAAGTAAGAAAGACACCAGATCAGTTCAGAAATATCAATCAATCTAATGAAGTGGATTTAGATTAAATCTAAAAACAAATGACATACTATAGATCAATATTAGGAGAAAACAAAAATGATTGTATGTGAGTTGTGTTAAATTTAGAATACAGTATTTCAATATATGCCTTTTAGACATAAATATTTTTTATCATTTTGGTATGAATAAAATAATCTTTGTTTTAATAGGGAGTGGTTTTGAGAGTGGATCTGGTGAGAATGATGGTAAGTTACTGAGAAAATTCTATTGCACCAAAACTATTTTTTATATTTGCAGGCTTCCCTCATATTGGCTTGAGTTATTATAATCACATTTTATTGTTGTACCTATTTACATACATATGCATATAATATGCCCACATTCTAATGCTCCTAACTGACTAAGACACTATGAGTGTTGTCCAAGAATTTCTGTAGTTTATTATGTGGTTAATTTGAAATTATCCAATTATTACTGTAAGGGTACAGTATAATCCATTTCCAAGTACATGCACAGTTGGCCTTCACAATGGTGTTGTATGGTTTAACACATTTAAAAAAATGTCTTATTGAATTTCTTGAGGCAGCAAAGAAAGTAGCAAGAAATACTCACAGGAAGCAGGCAAAGTGGCATAGAGGTTAAGGCTTTGGACTACAAACCATGAGGTTGTGGATTTAAATCCTGCTACTGACACTGTGTGACCACGAGCAAGTCACTTCATCTCCAACTGGAAAAACAAAAATAAATGTATCCAATTGTATCTCAAATGTTGTAAATCTCCTTGGATAAAGGGATCAGCCAAATAATACGTAATAATCATAAAGTTTATGGTGACAGTAATGTCAATAAAAGCACTGTTAGACCTTGATTTTGAAAAACTCTGGTGTCTGAAAAAGGTCAAGGTTTTGATGTGATTAATCTGCTAGTGAGGAATAGGCTGCAATTTAGGATTTAGACTGAAATAGGAAGGGGCCACATGCTTGATTTTTCAGGCTGTGAAGAACTGCATCAAAAAAAGAGGGTAGAAAATCCATCTAGTCATCTTAAGTGTATGTTCAAACAGTTATATAATAAATTACTAGCTGTAAAAAAACCTTTGTTATAAATCTTTCTGGGCAACCCTCTAAATACAGCATATATATTAATAAGGTTATGATTAAAAGACTACTGCATGTGTATAATTTTTATAGAAATCTTTTGCAGTATAATCTATCTATTTATCTATAATATATTACTCTCTTTTTTAGACAATCCCACTGAGCCACCTACAATCCCACCTGGTAAGCAAATAAAATTCTGCACAAACTTTGTGCAGAAACTAACCATATGTTTATTTTTGCTAACATTTCCAAAATATGCCTAAGTGAATGTGATTATACTGTATAATTAAACCTCACTTCCAGTCCTGAACTTGAGTATATACATCTCATTTGGTGTGAAAATGATGTTGATAGATGTTGAAGTCTTGATTCCCACTAGTTAGTTTAGGAATCTAATACAGGAGTAATACAATCAGTATGAAATAAAAGTTTTCTTAATATTCATGGCAATTTAGTGTGTTTTTCCCCTTTGTCTTGTATTGTACTTTCCATACAAAGTCTGGACGTGTGCTCTCAATCTACATGGAACACCACAAATGAGTCTGTTGGTGCAACCTTTTTGTTAATTGTGCATGTTAAGTTAAAATGAAATGTGCTCTGTCCAAGGTTTGCTCCTATGTTCTGACTGAGCTGCCAGCTTACATTTCAGCAGTTCATTACCCTGAATAAGCAAATTCAGAACATGGATGGATGGCCAGAAATGTGCATGCACATATCAAATAAAGAAAAAGTGAGGTTAATAATAGTACCATTACTCATGTCCATAGATGACAATGTAAAATATTTTCAGAAATACACATTAAAAATTATCTTTTGACAATTATCCATTTAAACCTCACATCCACAAACAATGTCAAGACCAAAATAATACAGAGCAAAATGAATATAACAATTTTGATAATGCTTTGGATTAAAATCTGCAATGCTCAATACTTTATTACAGTTTTATTTGCAAGTAATTACAATTTAAAAGATATTATAATGTGCACTTGATACTAACTCCTGTTTTGTCTGAATGCAAAGTATACTACTCAAAAAACTTAAGCCATGGTCAATGTCACTATTAGTAGCATGAGGTGATACCTGGACCCTACAGAGGTTGCACAGGTAGCCCAACTTCTCCAGGATGGAACATCAATATGTGTCATTGCCAGAAGGTTTGCTGTGTCTCCCAGCACAGTCTCAAGGGTATGGAGGAGATTCCAGGAGACAGGCAGTTACTCTAGGAGAGCTGGACAAGGCTGTAGAAGGTCCTTAACCCATCAGCAGGACCGGTATCTGCTCCTTTGGGCAAGGAGAAACAGGATGAGCACTGCCAGAGCCCTACAAAATGAACTCCAGCAGGCCACTAGTGTGAATGTCTCTGACCAAACAATCAGAAACAGACTTTATGAGAATGGCCTGAGGGCCCAACGTCCTCTAGTGGACCTTGTGCTCACTGCCTGGCACCGTGGAACTCGATTGGCATTTGCCATAGAATACCAGAATTGGCAGGTTCACCACTGGCGCTCTGTGCTTTTCACAGATGAGAGCAGTTTCACCCTGAGCTCATGTGACAGACATTAAAGGGTCTGGAAAAGCTGTGGAGAACGTTATGCTGCCTGTAATATCA
Source organism: Polypterus senegalus (assembly GCF_016835505.1). NCBI lineage: Eukaryota > Metazoa > Chordata > Cladistia > Polypteriformes > Polypteridae > Polypterus > Polypterus senegalus. The sequence continues at coordinate 58,204,982 of NC_053161.1, forward strand.
TTCAGCATGACTGGTTTGGTGGTGGGTCAGTGAAGGTCTGGGAGGCATATCCATGGATGGACACACAGATCTCTACAGGCTAGACAACAGCACCTTGGCTGCCATTAAGTATCGGGATTAAATCCTTAGACTTATTGCCAGACCCTATGCTGGTGCAGTGGGTCCTGAGTTCCTCCTGGTGCATGACAATGCCCAGCCTCATGTGGCGAGAGTATGCAGGCAGTTCCTGGAGGATAAGGAACTGATACCATTGACTGGACCACCACTCACATGGCCTAAATCCAATAAAACACCTCTGGGACATTATGTTTTGGTCCATCCGACACCACCAGGTTGCACCTCAGACTGTCCAGGAGCTCAGTGATGCCCTGGTCCGGATCTGGGAGGAGAGCCCCCAGGACCCCATCTGTCTTCTCTTTAGGAGCATGCCCCAACATTGTCAGACATGCATACAGGTACGCTGGGGCCATACAAACTACTGAGTATGATTTGAATTGCTGCCGTGAAATTTCAGCAAAATGGACTAGCTGCATTATTTTTTCACTTTGATTTTCAGGGTGTCTCTGAATTCAGCCCTCTGTAGGTTGATAATTTTCATTTCCATCCAACAATGTGGCATCCTTTCATTCCTAACATATTATCCAGTCCATATCATTATAGATATCCAGCATGTTTTTTCCCATTGAGATTTGATGTGTTTTCAAAGTGATCCTTTATTTTTTTTTTTGAGCAGTTTATTTTAATTTGAATATTTCTATAAATCTGCGAAGGGCTGGCACCCTGCCCAGGGTTTGTTTTCTGCCTTGCACCCTGTGTTGGCTGGAATTGGCTCCAGCAGACCTCTGTGACCCTGTAGTTAGGATATAGCGGGTTGGATAATGGATGGATGGATATTTCTATAAATTAGGCCAAAATTGTTTATTTTATTTTAATGGAAATGTCGTGGTAAAAGTTTATACTGAAAGAGTTCATAGTTTTGACTCAGTCAGTTCTCTTTGGCATTTATCTACTCTATTTGACTACTTTTTCACATTGACAGATTCATTTTTAACCTTTGTAAAGCATTATCTCTATTTTTATTTCAGATGACAGGCCTGATGTGCCATCAGATGTGGGTGAGTAAAGCTACCTTTCACCTAAACTAAAGGAACATAAAAAACAACCAATTAATTTAAGATGTAGTATTTTTTTTGTAAATGCTGAACTATTTCTACTTGTAAATCACCAGTCAATTTGGTAGATGTGGTATTCTTTTTCTTTATTGTTCTTTTTCTAAATAGTATTATTACATCTTTACACATAATATATCCACAAATTAAAGTTTAAAGTGTTCCAACAATAACTGAGACTAAAGGATATTGCTTACCGAAAAATAAAAAAAAAATCAACTGTTTTAACATTGTAATACTTCATTTTTAAATCTCTTGGATCATAATAAAAATATATATTTTTGGTGACTTAAAGTGAAAGTACAGTATAAGGACACTTGTTCTGACTTTGTGCTAACCCCGAAGTCATTACAGACTCTGAGTGATGTTCTAGTATATTATATAGTGTAACCCTTAACAAATCAGAGCTAGTCAAGAGACAGACACTCTGAGATGTTGATGATTCAAGCAAATATTTATAATTTTATATGTAAAGTTAGCGAGAACATATTTTTAGTTAAAAGTTGAGAGGAGGGATCAGGTTTTATCAAATGCTACATAACAAAACATCATTGCAAGATACTAAAAGATTGCTTCAAATTATGGAACAGGAGGCTTATATTGTAATTTAGTATTCCATCTATCTATATAAAGGAGAGTTGGGTTCTGAGAGACGGGGTTTGTGTGTTTGTGGAGGGATGGAGAGTTAAGGCGGGTGGGGGAGTCACATGATGATGATCTCCCCTCCCATTCACGTCATTTCATTCACGTCATTTTGCTCCGAGCTGAGCTGCGCTGAGCTGAGCTCCGCAGCTGACGCGGTTTGTTCTTTTTCCTTAGTGTTTAGTCCTCTCTTATGGCGTTATTTCAGTGCCACTATTCTGAGCACACGTAAAAAAATATTGCAAGTGCAAGTGTTGCATTTTGAGGAGAAATTTATTTTGAGCGTACAAAAGCTGAATTTGAGTGAACAAAATTCATTGCTGCGTGTAAAAAATGTATTTCAGTGTTTGCGCTTATCCATATACACACACACAATAGCACCCCCTCTCGCTCAGTTTTTTCATTTGCGCTTGCTCGCAATGTGTTGCTAGCTCACAACATTCTCTGCTGCAAGCGCTCAACTCTCTGTACACCGTTATAAGTGTGCCACAAAACCAACCAATCACAGACTTGGTTTCAAAAATTCTGATTGGCTCTTACGGTCTCCAATCAGCTCGCTAGCTGCTGCATTCATTGTGGCACATCTGCGAGATGCTTCTGGTGATTTTATACATTCTTGCCTATCAATTACTACTAATGTAAATCACAGTAAGAAGAACATGAAAACAAAGGCATTCTTTTTAAATTGTTGTATTTATTGGAAAAAACGCTTACACAAAATAACATTACTCCCAAAAGTACCTATTCTGGAATAATGACTATTATATATGTTTGTGGATTTGAAGGAGCTTCAGGATCCAGGCATTGACTGGGAGAGTACTACACCAACGATAGTCTTAACAAATAATATATTTTAAAATAAAATAATTAAAGATATTATCCGCAAATTGGGGTTTAATTGCGTTTAGCTGGATTTAGCTACATTTCGGACTGTTTCCGGAATGCAGCAGCTAGCGAGCTGATTGGAGACCGTAAGAGCCAATCAGAATTTTTGAAACCAAGTCTGTGATTGGTTGGTTTTGTGGCACACTTATAACGGTGTACAGAGAGTTGAGCTTGTAGCAGAGAATGTTGTGAGCGCAAGCAACACATTGCGAGCAAGCGCAAATGAAAAAACTGAGCGAGAGGGGGTGCTATTGTGTGTGTGTATATGGATAAGTGCAAACACTGAAATACATTTTTGCGCAGCAATGAATTTTGTTCACTCAAATTCAGCTTTTGTACGCTCAAAATAAATTTCTCCTCAAAATGCAACACTTGCACTTGCAATATTTTTTTACGTGTGCTCAGAATAGTGGCACTGAAATAACGCCATACTCTCTCCTTTACTGATTTACTCTTTACTAGACGCAGTAGCCTACTTACCGTATAGTATTTTTTCCTTTAGTGTTTCTACTTAGTGTTTATTAGTGTTTACTAGACGCGATGTGCCAGTGTTCCCGGTGGTGTTGCGTTTACTGTTAAATACTATTTTAGTGTTTAGTAGACGTTTAGTTTCTCATTTACTGTTGTTTTTTACTGTTGTTCCCGGTGGTGTTGCCGTTTTTCCCGTTTCTATTTTTTTATGTAACATGTTCACGAATTAGTCATAGAGAAAATTTATATATTTTGGCTCCAGGAGGACAAACCAAAAATGTTGTATATAAAGAAGCTGTATAAGTCGCATGTAGATACATAGTTATTCTAACTACAGCGAAGCGCATGAGGTCTGCTAGTTGCTCAATATGGTTATAAAAAGTGATAACTTCTTTTCAGTATATACATTATATTTTGTTGATAATAAATTACTTCAACAAATATTTAATTATGCCAGAAATAGAACTGAAGATATTCCAATTCCTTTTTGGGATCCTGTAAATACATTTTGACTACAAATGCTTACTTAGAGTTTAGAAAGAGTACATCATGCCATATCACACACTACTTATCTCCATAGATCCTAGTTAATGCCTTTAAACTCTGCATTCAGTTCACTTAATTTTATTCTTATTAAGTGCACTTCTGATTGAAGAGCCTAGCATAATCTTCAAAGATAAAACCTTTTATCAGAAAATATCATTAACAACCAAGACCCCATGTGGTTTTTCAAAAACAGCTAAAACTTATTAAATGAAAGTGATTTTAAATTACGTGCTTAACAAATGCAAGATAATTTAAAAATTCAACAACAATCCAATTTTTCTTCTCATACTAAAGAAGAGCAGGTTGGGTAAATAGTGTGAGTGAATGAGTGTGGGGGTATCTATGAGTGTGTCTTTTGACAGACTGCCAACTCATTTAGGGTTGAATCCTGTTTTGCAGCCCTTGGCTGCCTGAAATGGACAAGCAGGTTAAAAGATGGATACATGAAAGTTAAAATACAACTTTTCATCCCAGAAAGTCAAGCAACAATATGTTCTCTTTTTTCATTCTTGGAGAGATTCTGGAATAAAGTTAGAGTGGTTTTTGAGCTTTAAACACAAATAAAAATTGTACATACTGTCTGGTTGGAAGTACTTCATCAGGCACCATCAGAGTCACACTTAGGTGTCCTTAAATTTCATAGCAGAGCTTAAAATGTGAATTTGACTTCCATAAAGATTATCTTATATCAATAATTTAAGAGGTTCTTCCATATACTGTATATTCAAATGTCATATGTGTTCTTAAATATTTAACCCCCTTAGTATTATGTTTACTATGGAACAATTAATCAAAATTGTAGCTTTTTTTTTTTTCAACAAGAAATATTGTTATTCAATTTAAATATCAAAATGTCAACACAAATACAGTAGGAAAGGTATGTCTATTGTCCACTGCTCTATGGATGCAGATATACAGTAGTACAAGTCCTTCATATAACATGTTCTGAAACAGCCACCAACACGCAGCCCAACATTGTAATCAGGACTGTAGATGAATGTTTCTTTGAACACTTTTCTTATAATATTTTTTTCTGATGCTTGAGCACAGGAGGGTAGATTAGCAATGCCTGATACACACAATCGATGCAGTCCTTGTGTTACTGTAAGCTACCACAGCGCAAGGATTAGAGACTTCCATACTCAGTTTCTCCATTCTGAACAGTGCTTAAGGGGCTAATGTCTTTCTTGTCTTTCTACTTGATTGCACTCACTTTAACCCTGCTGCAGCATTACACAACTGAGGTCACTGGGCATATCATGGTTGTTCAGTAGTACAGTGCCATATGCAACAGTTTCACTATCTGGTTTGATGATCCTATCATATTGTAATTACTATTACTTGATTCAACTAAAGGTTCAGTTTTATCTTATACTAACAGTGGCATTGCAGCTTCTCGTTTACACACAATTGTGTTTTGGTAGAAGAATCTGAACCACTAATAAATATTGATGAGATAACTTAGAGTGTCAAAACACATAGAAATATTCATGATTCCTTTGCAGCATTTTCTTCTCTAGATGACAGCAGAATACTATTCCAACAGTTATTCAGGCTTAACACTGTGAAAGCAGACATTAGTGTCATCACCAATCAGAATCGGGTTTAACAGTAATTACACAGAATTTCATGCCCGAGTCATGCTGTGGGTTGACACTAAGGTGGTTTACTTATTTTTTATTAATACATGTAATTTGTCTATGGTGGCTTTATTAATTTTTAATGTGTTTTGATTTTAGATGAATGCAGTGTATTTGGAACTGGATCCATTAAAACATTCAACAGCACCCTTCACTACTTGCAATCAACCTGCACCTTTGTCTTAAGCCGTTCTGACTCTGCTGCAAGCAATGCTGAATTTGATATTATAATCAAGCGAGACATGAGTGGCGCATTTACTAAAATTCAAGTTACTATAGACAAAACTGAGACAGTTATTGAAAATGGCAACATATTTGTGGATGGGGAAAGGTTAGTGTTTTTAATGTTGTATGTCATATATCATTGTGTACTGTAATTCATATACATGTGAATCTTCAGTGAGATTGTTTGTATGCTCAAGTAATTTCTCAAATAAATTATTTTATTTTCAGCTAATGAAAATTTCTGATACTTTTCAGATCCGATGATTAATGTATGCTGCATAACTCTATTAAAAAGCATCAACTGCTTTACAAAACTGAAGTTATTTAACTTTTGTTAACTTGTGCCTTGGTTATGTACACTTAAACACTGGTCTAATAATATTTTCAGTTCTTTTTAACAAATCATTTTCTAAATTGCAGTGTTTCACTTCCTTATGACCACAAATCCATCCATGTCAACAATTTTGGAATTTATAAAAGAATTGAGAGCAGAAGAGGATTTTTGTCAGTGTTTTGGGATACTAGCGACAATAAAGTACATACAGTCTGGGTAAGTTATTTTATTTCTACAGATGCTCTATTGTTGTTTTAAATTTAAAGTGGATGCAAATTATTCAAATTACTGGTACAAATGATAGTTAAATTCATAGGTCATGACTTTGAAAATGGTAATGTGGAAATATAGAGTCTACTAATCGGAAAGCAAAGTTTAATAATACATTCTCTTAAAATTAAAAAAAAACATGGTTTAACTATTGAGCTAGAAAGCTAAGAGTAATTTCTTAATTGTCATCTTTTCAGGTGGAATTCACTTTCACCTTTTTTATTCACAGTAATACAATCTACCCATAAATTATTAAAATTTTTGCTTATTTACAGAGACAACAGATTTGCTAAAATCATCAGTTTTAAATTGCTCTTTTAGTTTGCCTCCTGTTTGGTGCTGAGCTTCATAATGTTAGCTGCTTTCTCATTTAAGCATGAAGCACTAGTGGAAAGTAATAAAACTGAATAATGAGGATAGCTTATTTATTGCTCGATATCTCTAGAAAAAAAAACATGTCTGTTTATTAGTATCCCAATTTGCATGTTATTTATTAGAGATTTTATTAGTACTAACAATAGGCAGCCTCATTAAGCATTCATAGATGACAACATTATAAACTTGGCCACTGAAACACTACAATGTGATGATCTACAGCTAAACTCTGACCACTTATGAAAATACAGAAATTAAAGAAAAGTGTGCCCAGGGTAAGAACAGAAAGCTTTGAAATGTCTATATTTGCTTTCAAGGAGTAATAATAATTTAAAAAAGTAACTTAGAAGCACAGTACAAGACAAAAAGAAAATTGGGTTGGCTTAATCAGATTTTAGGATAATTTTAATAGGGAGCATAAGAACGGCAGCTTTGACAAATGGCTGCATTCGATAATAAACTAAGTTTAAGATAACTATACCAGAGAAAATGAATGAAATACAAAATAATGCAGATTTTGCATGTTGAAAAAATCTTCAATATTGTGGGTAATACCTCTGCCAGAGGAAAGCAGTGATCATCTGTATCAGAGGCACCTACTGGATGTGACTTTATTCAGCTCAAGGGGTTGAGCAAGCAAAAAAGGAAAAGGCTAACATTTTCAGTTGTACTTGGCCACAGAGTTGACATAAACAAGACATTTGCAACTGGTCATTATTTAACATAATCAATATCCCCTGATTATGATGATTTAAGAATCACTGTGTGCCCAGAAAAAGAAGCCTATAAACATGCAGTATGGAAATGTTTTAAATCTTGTGGTTTTCATTTTCCTACAGGTGCAACTTCGTAAAGACTACCGTGGAAAAACAGTTGGACTTTGTGGAAAATACGGTGTTGATGGTAATAAATTGTTTGACAGCTATTACACAAATAGAACTAGCTAGCACAAAGAATTAAAGGCTAAGAGAAAACAAAAGAGAAAATGAATTTAGATTAAAAAAGAAGGTTTTGGAATTATACCGTAACCTTCCTTAGGTAATTAGAAAACAGAGGATTAATATTATATCTATAAATTTATACTTTGTTGGACTTTGCATTTCCAAATACCATAACCAGGATGACACTAATGCTGATTTTTTTGTTTTCTTTTATTTTAGACAGTGACCTACAGCAGCTAACAGAGGACAACAAAATTTCTACATATGAAAGCTGTGAAACTGAAACTTCTGAATCTAACTGTGAAGAAACCACTATGGTAAGAAATTAGTAATAGCAAAGGAAAAATAATGGCTAGTACGATGTAAGATTATTTTTTTTAAATACTATTCCAACAAAACTCAATTAATGTGGTGGTCAGTACTTCTTCCTGTCAGCTCCTGTGACCTGACCCAAATGTCTTTTTGGCTACTGATTTCCTTACACATTCCAAAGACATTTGTTAGCTCATTGAGTATAAATTTAACTAAAGTAAGACGCATGGATTTGACACTATGTCAAGGATTATTTTAAATAATATTCTTCACAGGCCACACCATAGAAAGTACAATTCATTGTGAACATGACATAATATAACTTTATGTAAAATTTTCTTTTCAATTAATAACTTGTATATCTTTGTGTATGTGGTAATAAGGTAAAATAACATATAAGATCACTCAGTAAATGATCTACTACATGTGAACAACTTAAAAATCTACACAAGTAAACATAAAGAAACGCAATCACAGAATAAGTGACACTTTTAATTTAGAAATATATTATGTATGCACTTTCTTGAAACATACAAGACACAAGTAGTTAATAAAAGAACAAAAAAGAAAACCAATTTCACCTGCATGCCATTGAAAGCTTTCCTCATATACTCTTGCACTTTTTGTTCACCATTGTAGGTTGAACTGCTGCAATCTCTAAGCATATTGGCAATTCAATGCACATGTTATTTTCCCTCAAACACATTTGTTTATACTTAAGCATGAAGTCACAGGATAGCCCTTTATGAATTATGCTGAGCACTACTGGATTTAAACAAGCTACACTTTAGGGCCTCACAATTCACAGGTACATCACAAAATTTCAGATTTTTTTTTTTGCTTTTAAAATTTTATGTAGCTTGTTATGTATATCCATCCATCCATCCATTTTCTAACCCGCTGAATCCAAATACAGGGTCACGGGGGTCTGCTGGAGCCAATCCCAGCCAACACAGGGCACAAGGCAGGAACCAATCCCGGGCAGGGTGCCAACCCACTGCAGGACACACACAAACACACCCACACACCAAGCACACACTAGGGCCAATTTAGAATCGCCAATCCACCTAACCCACATGTCTTTGGACTGTGGGAGTAAACCGGAGCACCCGGAGGAAACCCACGCAGACACGGGGAGAACATGCAAACTCCACGCAGGGAGGACCCGGGAAGCGAACCCGGGTCTCCTAACTCCTAACTGCGAGCACCGTGCCGCCCTTTGTTATGTATACTGTAGTTTTAAATATGTAATCAGTAAATGTATTTATTTGAGAATAATTTGTATTTTTCACTTTAAATGCCTTAAATAATTAAAAAGCACATAAATGTTTTCAGTTTTTTTGTAGCGACCCAAGGTTCTGCTTTGGTACGCACCTTTGTGAGAGCTTCTTGTGTAACTTTTTCACAAGCTTCATACATCTTAGAGCCTCACCAAGTCTAATTAGGATGCTTAGCAATACTTAAGAAGAATCAGTCATTTTAGGATGCCTGATACTGTATCAACATAAACATCCCTGTTATCAACATGACCTGTGACTAAGATTCACACTTGAAATGGAATTATTCATTCATAAGCAGAACACTTTGTTACACATACGAGTCTGCAACAACTAAACACTCCACAGAATTATTGTGTTAATACATTTCAGTGGCCTCTATTTTCCCAGTTTAGCAGCATGTCTGTGAACTTTTCTCCAAATTACATTTTCCTTTTCATACTTATTAGCTTGTGCTGAACACACATAGAAAACATCACAAGTTTGTCTTTCCAAAAATGCCTTAAAGCCTGTTTTAAACTTAAGCACATAGCATGAAGAAAAGCAAAACAAATTTTGATGAGAATAATTTTAAGTTGTGTGTAAGTTTTATTGGTTACGCTGTACTTCGAAGCCAATACTTTACATGCACAAGCAATCAGCAATACAAAAGCACACTGTATACAAAGCTTTCATTCTAGCAGACTGCCGTTTACAGGAATTATTGTAGAATTATGTAAAGTAATGAATTTTAGTGCCAATTACTCTAATTTCAGTTTAAAACATTTGTATATGATTTATTGATGTTCTAAATTTAACAATGCAATGGCATTGCAAAATATAATTAAAATTCTAGATTTATTTTTCATTTTACTTTGCCAATAAAAACATAATACAACTTCTCAAACTAATTAATATCATTGATAGCAATTGCCTGAGTTCTTATTTGCTGTCCATCTTGGAAAGGCATTTTATATGATCTTAAAACTAAGTGTAATTATTTTACTTTAGCCCACTACATATGAATGATTTTTATATTTTTTCATATTTTCAGATGTGCCAGAATGATATTTCATACTACTTTTTCTCCTGTCTGCCTAATGACTTAATCTGGCCATACATGGAACTCTGTGGAAAAGACACATGTAACTGTGCAAATCCAGCTAAGTGTGCGTGTGCCATTTATGAGGAGATAGTCAGGCAGTGTCCAAGTGATGGTATTGCAGAACTTTCACCAACATGGAGAGATTCTCAGCATTGTGGTAAGAGAAATAATTAAATATTTAATCAAAATTATTTTTTAACATTTACCAATACAGTAGGTATACAGTCAGATCCATACGGATTTGGATGGTGTCACAATTTTCATAATTTTGGCTCTGTAAGCCACCTCAATGGATTTTAAATAAAGCAATCATTTTGTGATTGAAGTGTAGCCTTTCAGTTTAGTTTAAGCGGTTTATCAAAAATGTTATATTAGCCGTTTAGGAATGACAGCTATTTTTCGACATAGCGCCTCCATTTCCAGGGGCTCAAAAGTATATACATTTGACTGAAAAGGTGGTCCACAGCTAGGTCGGAGCAGTTCCCTCATTATTTTATTAATTGTTAAGCAATTGATTCCAAGTGTGGAATTTGCATTTGGACACTGTCACTGTGAACTCTCAATATGAGATCCAAATAGCTGTCCACGCAAATAAAAACAGGCCATAATTAGGCTGAAAATACAAAAGAAATCCTTTAGAGATATGGCAGAAATACAAGGAGTGGTTAAATCAACAATTTGGTACATTCTTAAAAAGGATGCTGGATGATTGTAGAATTCTGTCCTTGGCGATAAAGAACCCCTTCACAGCATTTAACTAAACCAAGAAAACTCTCTAGGAGGTAGACCTATCATTGCCAAGGTCGACAATCAAGAGAAAAATATCATGAAAGTAAAGACACAGGGCTTACCACAAGATGCAAACCACTGATAAATCTCAAGCATAGGGAGGACAGATCAGACTTTGTCAGAAAACATTTTTTAAAGGCCTGTCCAGTTCTGGAACAAGCTTCTTTGGACAAAGGAAACTAAAATCAATATGTACCAGAATGGTGGAAAGAGAAGAAATGGCTCATGATTCGATGAATACCACATCATCAATCAAACATGGTGGAAGCAGTTTAATGGCACGATCATGCATGGTGGTGAATGGAAGTCAGTCACTAGTGTTTATGGATAATATGACTTCTGGCAGAAGTAGCAGGATGAATTCTGAAGTGTATAGGGCTATACTATCTTCTCAAATTCTGCCAAATGCTGCAAAACTGACAGGACGATGCTTCACAGTACAGATGAGCAATGAGCCAAAACATCCTGTGAAAGCAAAGCAAGTGCTTTTCAAAGTAAAGAAGTAGAATAGTCTTCAATGGCCAAGTCACTCAATTACCTTATCCCAATTGGACATGCATTCCACTTGCCGAAGACAAAACTGGTGCCAGAAAGTCCAATATATATGCAGCAAAGGAAAGGAAAGCTGTATTAAAGGCCTCGCAAGTATCACTAGGGTGAAATCCAAGCACTTGGAGATGGCTGTGGGTTTCAGAATTCAGGCAGTCATTGACTGTAAATAAAGGATTTTTAACCAAATATTGAAAATGATCATTATATGTATGATTTTGTTAGTTTGTCCAAATACTTTTGAGCCCCTGAAAATCAGGGGAGGGCATGTAAAAAATGTCTCATGCAATATTTTTGTTAAACCACACGAATTAAAGTTGAAAGTCTATATTTTAATCACATTTTGATTGTTTTGCTTCATATTCATTTTAGTGGTGTACACAGACAAAATTATGAAAATTGTGTCACTGTCCAAATACCTACTCTATATAGCCATATTACATGATCATACTACAGAAGACTGAAAAACTACAATTATAACAAATGGGTGTCTATGTTTTTAAGAAAAGCAAATGTATTTATTTGTGTATATATATATACAGTATATATATAATATGTATTTATATATATAATATGTATTTATTCATAATATTTCATTATTTGTGCACACTTCACAGATGAACCTTCCTGCCCTGGTAACATGATATACAGTGAGGCTGGCCCAGCCGTCCCCAAGACATGCTCCAATCCAACATTTTCTGATGACTCACAGATAAGCACTTGTCAATGTCCATATGGTAAGATGACTAATAAAAATATAAAAATTATAAACCAAATAAAACAATGTTAAAATGGCAGTGCAACAAACTGACAAAGTAGCTGCACTTGTTTTAGACAGGAACTTTCAACACAGGAATAAAAACCAGATTAGTATCCATTATGATTCCGTTAGGTAATACCTGCCCCATGGTTCTGAAAAAACTATTGGAGTGAACGCTGCCCCCTCATGTTATATTGTAAATATGTATAATATCTTCTGCATGTTTGGGCTGCTTTAAGAACTGACTCACTTTAAAGTGAAGTTCTTTGAATGACTAAACAGAGAAAATAGTGAATATTGTTTTATATATAACACATTGTTATGATTTTTCCATTTAAAATAAGGCACAGTCCTCGATGATCTTAGTGGAAAAAATAAATGTGTGACGAAGAAACAGTGCCCGTGTGAATTTGATGGTAAAATCTATGAATCTGGTGAAGTCCGTGAATCACTTTGTCAGTCATGGTGAGCATCTTTAAATTTAGAATGAAAAAAATGACTGTTAAGTAAGATATGTTTAATGATGCACATTTATAACTATTTCAGCGTTTGTAAGAGTGGTCAATGGGACTGCGAAAATAAAGACTGCACGTCTCGATGCACGATTGAAGGCGGGTCAGCTATTAAAACATTTGATGGCAAAACCTACTCAATATACAGAAACTGCAAGTATATCACAGCAGTGGTAAGTTCTGAAATTGTCCTTGATTCACTTTGCATAATATTATTTTAAACAGAGCATTACTTTACAACAATGTATCTATGTATTTATAACTAGAGACTGTCTATTTTGATTTATAGACACAAATGGTCCACATATATGGCCTACAATATTTTTATGTACCAATATATTAATAACAATAATTACGTTTATGTGCTAGACTAGATTAACTTCCCATCCTACTGACTGCTTGACCCTGAGCAATCAGCCAATATTTCAATTTGAACGACCTTTAAATAGCGTATCTTTATGATTTGCGTGTTTCTTTTTATTGAATCACTATATGAATGTATGTATGTGTAATTTTATATCTTAGAATTAACAAGTTTTTTTTTTTAAATTTTAAAACATTTATTCTTAGTTGCTTACATGTCCATATAACTTTCACATATTATGCTTATCCTGAACCTCTGAGTTTCTTTTAGAAGAAATTGTAAACAATATCATGACTAATTTTACCTAGGTTCATTTGACAAGTTAATTTTATGTTAATTATTGGTAAAGATGAAGCAAAGTGTATTATTAAGAACATATTTATTGATCAAATTACAAGTACAAAACTTGACAAATACTCTATAAACTATACTGTATACCCATCTAGACAAAAATGTATGAATTATTTCAATTTCAGACTCTAAAGTAATCTACTGTATAACTGTTCACTATGACAGTATCTTTGAATATCACTTGTCCAGTTTTTCACTCTATGCATTACATTCCCCACAGTTTTCCTAAATAGAGACACACATTTCACATCACTATCTTTATTGCATTCTGTGTTATTCTTTCATATCTCATATTCATCTTTATATTTTCTGTGCAAATAATCTTTTGCATGGAACATGTAGAGTATAGTTAATTCTTTTATGCTGTTATGTAAAAATTGATGTTCTGTTTTGTTTATATTTGTAAACCTCCAGGGTGAAGATTGGGTTGTCTCAATTACTTTGAGAAAATGTAAGAATGGAATATGCTTGACCCAGGTGGAACTGTCCCTACAATCAGTAAGTTTTAAAATTGTGCATTTTCATTTATCAAGTTATTGTACGTTTTACTCCATAATTGTGTGCAGAGAAAAAACATTATTGCAAGTAATCCTTTGTTTAATAAAACACTGAAAAGTAGGATTTGTTGTAATTTTATCATCCACATTTTGAAGGAGGGAACTTGGATAAACTCCTCAGTAGTGAACACAATGTGGGCTCTGTAGGAAATCGGTCAAAAGAAGGTTACATCCATGTTTCTACAGTGCCAGTACCCACGTATGCCAAGCCATTTTGAAGTGACCAATCAAACTGATACATACAGTACATGTCTGAGAGAAAAGGACTGTCCTTAGAAACACAAAAAAAGGAACAATGCACAAAGCTTACTCTGTTGACACCAAGGTTATTATAGTTTTGCCTTTTTATATTAGTTTTTATTTCTATATTTTTTCTGACCTTACTTGGAAATTCAGTTTAGTTTTAGTTTTCCTTCTTCATGTATTTTTAGTTTTAGTTTAGTTTTTATTTCAAAAAGACATTTCTATTTTATTTTTATATTTATTAGTTTCAGTTTAACTTTTAGTAATTATGGCATGGAGCTCCTACAAAGTTTAGTTTTGTGTCACAATCACACAGACTTGTACACTTAATAGATTTGGATAAGAGTTTAATGTTAGTGGAAGCTTACTACAGTGACATGGTTTACTATCTGGTTTTATTTTTGTCTGATAAAAACAAGCATAATCAAAACTAGATACTGAATATAAACAATTTTACACAATTTTATAATTTTTAAAATATTTTCTCATGAAAATCACTTGAATAGCCCAACATAAAGGACAGTAAACCCATAATGAGCAGAGCAAGAGCAGGTAATAGGAGTACAGACAGGCATAACACGACAGAGACAGCATGTGAGATTAAGAACAAGATATACTGTACATTATCTAAACCTGTTTATCCAGAGCAGGATCACAGGAACCTGGAGCCTACTGCAGCAGGTTTGGATGTAATCCCTGGTATGCAATATGTATGATAAGGACAAAAAGAATATGATATTTCAACTATCTATTTTGAGAGAGAGAGAAAAACATTGAAAAAAGGGAGACAACTATTTTAAAATATAATTCTGCTAATGGGTTACTTTCACAATATCAGGTATTTTGAGTTGTGAATATGAACTAAAAAGGATAAATTGATAAATATAGAATAAATACAAAAACCCATTAGTATGTTTAGTTTTTCATCGCTTGGCAGACTCTCTTTGCCTGCCGACCTTTGTTTGTATCACTTCATTGTTAAACGATGTTTTTAAAGCAAAAGTGATTTGTCAGCAACAATATGTTGATCTTGTATGATGACCTAGTCAGACTTTTGATTACTGCCGTTTATTTTCAAAACCGGGAGTGGTCTCCCCCTGACTTTCTTGTATACTCGGATATGTGGATGGATATTTGAGGAGTAAACCACAAGACAATGATTATATTTTTACATTATGTACATTAAGGAACCATCAACAACAAATCAAATTAAATGAATAATATGTTGAACATCCATCCATCCATTATCCAACCAGGTATATCCTAACTACAGGGTCACAGGGGTCTGCTGGAGCCAATCCCAGCCAACACAGGGCACAAGGCAGGAAACAAACCCCCGGAAAAAGGGCACCAGCCAACCACAGGGCACACACACACACTAGGGACAATTTAGAATCGCCAATGCACCTAATCTGCATGTCTTTGGACTGTGGGAGGAAACAGGAGCACCCGGAGGAAACCCTGGCAGACACAGGGAGAACATGCAAACTCCACGCAGGGAGAACCTGGGAAGCGAACCTGGGTCTCCTAACTGCGAAGCAGCAGTGCTGCCCACTGCGCCACCGTGCTGTCCATATATTGAACAGTTATTATAAAAGTAAAGTTGAATAAATTGGACTCTGCAGCTGCATGAATAAAAAAAAAAATCGAGTATGTGTTTGGGTAAAGTACCACTTCCGGGTGATGGATTTGGCCCAAAAGTTAATACTAATACTACAATTGTGGTGTAATAACCAAATGCCAATTTTCACCCATCATATTGCGTATTTGAGTTATCGTGTTTTCATACACACAGACACACGCATACCCATATGCGCACACACACAATTCCAAAAAACTGTACTTTTGGACTCTGGGAGGTCTATAACGTCAAGATTCAGCAAAATATCGAGGTTGAATTTTTTCATGATTACTATACTTTCTCAATACTTCGTATATGAGAAAGTAAAAATGATTTCTACTGTGAAAAGTGGCAGATGAATTGCTATCAAGAAAAAGCAGTCACCTAAGAAATAAACAGAAACGTTACTCACTTGTGATATTTCCATTCATACGGTAAAGGTTTTGTTGACCAGCACATTCTAATTTCAGCCGTTTGAATTACATCTTGATATACAACAAGCGCAAGGCGGCACGTAAATCGTTTTCTGTTTCGCACGCTTTATGCACCCGTATTCAGCTCGCTCAGTTCACAGGATGAATATGTGCGGGTGGCTCATGGTGGGTGACTTTCTGTTTTAGAGTTAAAACTTACAAGTGTTAAAGACTAACAGCAACAATATTTATTCAAAAATGAAAACTAAAAATATTTTAGTAAATTATTATTTTATTTCAGTTAGTCTTTCCAGCTACTTTAATAGTTTCGTTTAGTTTTAGTTTTTCATTTCATTTTTGTTAATTATTTTATTTCAGTTTACGAAAATTTTTTTTTAATAATAGTTTCAGTTTTGATTTTAGTTTTCGTTAACTATAATAACCTTAGTTGACACCAAAAGATGATTTTTTGGCATTAATGAAACACAAATATGAAATAAAATGTAAAACAAAATACCGTTCTTTTGACGTGAAACTATGTTAAGTAGGGCTTTAACTGTTGTAATTATACTGCACATAAATTTTATATTTTCTTTTTAAGACATAATAGATGTGCAAATATAATGCATTCTTTTCATGCATTCCTTCATATTCTGAAAGATATAAATTATTAAATCTTCATAGGAAATCTTCACCTTCTCCAATGAAACAGTGTCTGTTGGCTCAACCGTCATCACTGATAGCTACAAATCAGGTAAAGGACACATCTCATTGAATGTCACTGAAATAGAATGCAAAATAAAAAGAAATGGCATAAATTAGAAAATGTCTCTATTTAACCTACTGTATCTAACACATGGCCTTGTGGAGAAGGCCTTGAACTTTAACTACCTTTACTTATCCTGCATGAGCTTCTACTGTGAAATACTTAGAATATATACAATATATAAGCATTAGCTGTGCAAACCATTTAAGACTGATTGAAGTCTCAGTAATCAATGTACACCTCTGTGTTAATGTTTGCAGTACACCAGGTAATGGATTTATCTTTGTTATAAAACATTTAGTTTGGGATACATAAAAGCAGTGTTAATGTTTGTAATGTGCCATCTACTGGAACGACAAATGCAATGCATTTTATTACTAAAATGTTTAGGATGCACCATTTTTTGGAATGACAGAGACAAAGCAACCAGACTGACACACAGACATACATACAGAGACTTAATCTCTTTTTAAGATGGATGTGTGTGTGTGTGTGTGTGTATTAACAAGTTACATACTTATATAGAACAATACTATAGAAAAGAGCCTGAACTCCATTTGTGTGAAAAAAAAAAGAATGAATTGAAATCCATTATATTAATTTACACCCATGAACATTCATTATGGATTGATACAAAAGCTGAAATAGCTGTCTGTAGCCCTAATTTTATAGTTCTTGAATGTGTTTGCTATACTCTCTAAAAAGATTTTACAAATTATTTTTTGGCAGTCTTATTCCAAGTGACTATGGATGGCTAATCATGCATTCTCTAAGATCATATAGCTTGTCAGTGGATTTTGATGACATGTTAACTATGCTAGGAAAAAGTTATAATATTTTACTTTCACTGTTTACTCCTTAGACTCAGTGGTCATTTTCTGGCAACTGTCAACATATGTTCAAGTACAGACATCATTTGGTCTGAAGTTGCAGGTTCAAATGGCTCCCAACATGCAACTTTATATAACATTGCCAGTGGAAGCAAAGGGCTCTACAAAAGGTATGTCTCCAAGATCATGTGCGTTCAACTTAAACTGCCACACAGCATAATCAATCAGTTGAAGACATCACAAACAAACTTTCATGTTTTATGTAACATAGGTATTGTGGCCTAGTGGCTAAGATGAGGATGAGTACACATCACTGACAGAATCAGACACATAGCAGGTTTATCACATGTCTGTGATAGATGGCTGGATAATTGTAATTGTTTAACTAGTTTGTGTAATTTTCAAAATAAACGCTCAAGAGCTTTCTTTTTTATCTCACTAATAAACCATGGAGATCTAGTAAAATATTAACAAAACAAGGAATAGTTGAGAAAGACAGTAGTATGTTTTGCACACTTCCTCATAATGTTCCCAAGTACTGAGCTGAACATATGTAATTTGTTTTAACGGTTTGGACAGTGAGGTGCTACTGTGTATAACCCATAATGTAATAATCAAAAATTAGTTACTGCAAAATCTGCCAAACACAGTAAAGATTTACTTACTCTCTTCTATATGTATTTTATCATAAAGCCGTGCTTCCACATTTTTGAAAGTATTTAAAGACTTCAGAAATATTTCATGACAACATGCTGGTTTATCAGCTTCAGTGAATGGTTGGATAGTTACTTCTGAAGTATAAAAGTCCATAGGTGAATTTACTTCTGATTGTTTTTTTTTTCTTTTATTATTTACAGGTCTGTGTGGCAACTACAACGATAAAATTACAGATGAATTCATTTCAAGCACTGGAATTTTAGAACATTCAGCAGATAATTTTGCAGAATCCTGGGCAACAGGGTCATGTGAAGTAATACCACCTCCTATTTGCATTAGATCAGAGTATGGTAAGACTCAGTCTATGATATAGACTTGAATGCATTATTCAATGTAATACTATTCTTTGTTAATAATGTTCTGACACAAACAAAATGTATCAGCTGACTGCGGTGGGCTGGCGTCCTGCCTGGGGTTTGCTTCCTGCCATGCACCCTGTGTTGGCTGGAATTGGAATGATTATTTACTTCCTAAGTATGAAATTTGTCCCACATGATTCCACAATAACCTAAGCAGGTTTTAGAAAAAAGACAGTCTGATTGATATGAAAGAACTGTAAAAATAAGACAGAACAATAACAAAAAGGATGACACTGATAAGTGATGAAAGTCTTAGCTATACGAAAATTACTTTACTTCTGGGTAATTTTGATGGCCAGATCTTGCTCATTTCAAAATTCCATTCTATTAAATACAAAGAGGTCAAGAAATTTTATATGAATTACAATAATACTTCCATTGTTATTTTCTGATTTGGTAGCTGGAGATGATGCATGCAAAATTACAATTAATGTAATATTAATATGAGCAGAAAATTATCAGAGTAGTTACAGGGAACACCATAAAAGTCCCAAAACCATAGGTTTTCAAATAAAAAAAAAAATTCGTACATATTGATAGTTAAATTCTTTCCATGTTGCAAACATTTCTAAATTTTACCATTGCTGACACATCTACACTTATTCATGTCACAAGGTAATTTTTAAATTGCTTTATTTATGTTGGTGAAAATCATTAGGATTTGAAAGTGACAAGTAATTCCGTGAATTTCAAGCTCATTTGCCACCATAAATATTTGATCTCTAACAGGGGAAACTGTTTTTAGCTTATTATAAGGTGTAACTTGATTTGCATTTCTCATAGTTATTTGCTTTGCTTTATATTTTACAGTACTTTAACCTTTTGATTCTTGCACACTTTCATAATTTGATTATTTTCCTAGAACAATATGGGAAAGAGAAGTGTGCTCAAATCAGGGATCCAAATGGAGTTTTTGCACCATGTCACTCACTTGTGGAATATGAAAGTTACGTCAAGGTGAGTAACATTATAACTAAATAATGAGTATAATCTTCATATAAATGCAATAAATTGCATGGGAAATTTATTGCAAAAATGTGTATTTTTTCTCTAGGTAATATTATTTTTGATAATATTATCCACCTTGCCAAAATGACTAATTTACAGGAAGAATTCAATTTCTAAAATGAAAGATGATATACACTACGCTACCTGCAACTTCATAATAAAAATCTTTTGTATTGAGATTTTGTTCATTGTACAAGTTTAATTGGTGCAAGGCTACCACACTGCTTAAAAAAATAAAAGGAACACTTTTACAGCATCAAGTCAATGAATCATCTGGATATTGATCTGGTCAGTTAAGCAGCAGAGGGGGCTGTTAATCAGTTTCAGCTGCTGTGTTGTTAATGAAATTAACAACAGATGCACTAGAGGGGCAACAATGAGATGACCCCTAAAACAGGAATAGTTTAACAGGTGGAGGCCACTGACATTTTTCCCTCCTCATCTTTTCTGACTGTTTCTTCGCTAGTTTTGCATTTGGCTACAGTCAGTGTCACTACTGGTAGCATGAGGCGATACCTGGACCCTACAGAGGTTGCACAGGTAGTCCAGCTTCTCCAGGATGGCACATCAATACGCGTCATTGCCAGAAGGTTTGCTGTGTCTCCCTGCACAGTCTCAAGGGCATGGAGGAGATTCTAGGAGACAAGCAGTTACTCTAGGAGAGCTGGAGAGGGCCATAGAAGGTCCATAACCCATCAGCAGGACCAGTATCTGCTCCTTTGGGCAAGGAGGAACAGGATGAGCACTGCCAGACCCCTACAAAATGACCTCCAGCAGGACATTGGTGTGAATGTCTCTGACCAAACAATCAGAAACAGACTTCATGAGGGTGGCCTGAGGGCCCGACGTCCTCTAGTGGGCCCTGTGCTCACTGCCCGGCAACGTGGAGCTCGACTGGCATAGAACACCAGAATTGGCAAGTCCACCACTGGCACCGTATGCTTTTCGCAGATGAGATGAGGTTCACCCTGAGCACATGTGACAGACATGAAAGGGTCTGGAGAAGCCTTGGAGAACGTTATGCTGCCAGTAACATCGTTTAGCATGCCCAGTTTGGTGGTGGGTCAGTGATGGTCTGGGGAGGCATATCCATGGAGGGATGCACAGACCTCTACAGAATAGACAACGGCACCTTGACTTCAATTAGGTATCGGATGAAACCCTTAGACCCATTGTCAGACCCTATGCTTGTGAAGTGGCTCCTGGATTCCTCCTGGTGCACGACAATACCTGGCCTCATGTGGTGAGAGTATGCAGACAGTTCCTGGAGGATGAATTAATTGATACCACTGACTGGCCCCCATAATCACCTGACTTAAATCCAATAAAACACCTCTGGGACATTATGTTTCTGTCCATCCGACGCCGCCAAGTTGCACGTCAGACTGTCCAGGAGCTCAGTGATGTGCTGATCCAGATGTGGGAGGAGATACCCCCAGGATACCATCTGTCATCTCATTAGGAGCGTGCCCCGACGTTGTCAGGCATGCATACAAGCACATGGGGGCCATACAAACTACTGAGTACGATTTGGAGTTGCTGCAATTAAATTTCGGCAAAATGGAGTAGCCTGCTGCACCATTTTTTCACTTTGATTTTCGGGGTGTCTTTGAATTCAGCCCATCAAACGATGTGGCATCCTTTCATTCCTAACACATTAGCCAGTCCATATCACTATAGATATCCAGCATGATTTTTTTCCCTATTGAGATCTGATGTATTTTCAAAGTGTTAGTGTTTCTTTAATTGTTTTGAGCAGTTCATATTGATCTATATGTATTGATTTTTTAAAATTTAGTTCTAATAGCTTAAACATTTAACTTTATTAAAAAGAAATTAAGACTGCCAATGTTACCAATAATATAAATTAACCAAAAGAGAATTTGGATTATTCTTCTAATAATTTTAGTGAAGTTCATCAATTGTTACAATAATAAATTAAAATGGTAACTATATTTTTGTTCAGCATAAATTTGTGAAATCATGCATGTTATTTTTCAGCAATGTGAAATCAACACTTGCCTCTGTGAACGAGCTCAGACCTGCCTGTGTGATGCACTAGGAAACTATGCAAAAGCTTGTGCAGCTCATGGTTTAACAGTGACAGGATGGAGAGGGGATGACTGTGGTAAAGTTTTCTTACTTTACTTGATTAACATTTTACATCACATTGTACTCCTTATACAAAGAGGAGTCTGATGTGATAAGGTGACCTGAAATGTTTTAGATATTGTAACTACTTCTTTCATATTGTAACAACTAAAGCATGAACAGTAGTAGCTAGTTACAGTAACTATCAGTGTACTGTTTAATCTAAATTTCCTTTTTCCTGTTCTGATGCTACTTTCAGTTCTACTGTATATCATTTATTTTTGTTATACTGTATACATATTATTTGAAAGTCATTTAATAGAAACATATACATTATTTTAGGCCAAATGCTGTAACATAATAAAAATCTGGTTAAAA
This sequence comes from Polypterus senegalus, assembly GCF_016835505.1. Lineage (NCBI taxonomy): Eukaryota > Metazoa > Chordata > Cladistia > Polypteriformes > Polypteridae > Polypterus > Polypterus senegalus. Next base: position 58,227,461 of record NC_053161.1, read on the forward strand.
TTAAAAAGTAGCTATATTCCGAAAAATGCAGCTAGAAATAATAAATCATTTATTATGAATCACCAATTGCAAAAATGTACATTGTTCTATGCATGACAAATGTAGCATATTCATACTTTAATGAAGCTCTTCTGAGTGCTTGATATAGATCTATTTTACAATTACAATGTAAATATCTCATTAATTATCATGTTTATTTTGTACACGCCTTTACTAAATTTAACAAACATTTCATCATACATTACAGTAGTTTTTGAACACTTTTATAGTTGCTGGGTAAACTGATTTGATTAGGAAAACACAATCAATCAGAGTTGGTAACAAAGTCGATTAACACCCAATGGCACTACACTTTACTGTTTGCCAAGAGGTGCTAGTAGTATAAGACATTATAAATATTCTAATAAGGTGTTGCACAAAATCAAGGATTTGGAGAAACCATCCCATTTCCCCAGTTACTAAACAGCTTTCCTTCAAATAACATAATATTTGTAAATCGACTTATCTCCTCTTTATGTCATGACAAGCATTCTCTTCAACTTCTCTGCAGTTTAAAGCTTGTTTTTGCCATCTAGCACATAAGCCTGAAAATCTTCATCTTGGGGACTAATGTTGCTTTTTCTATAGTTAGTCAGTGTTGACATTATAGTGTATTTCATGAACTAAGAAGCTCTTTCATTGTCAAGAGGACAAACCACAAGATTAGACATTTAGCAAGAAGCCCAGTTCTTTCCCATCTTCTCTTTAATTCCTTCTTATTATCAGTGAAGTGGTGCTGATAGTACATAAAATATTTGGGACCATTCCCCATCTTTAAGAATGTTCAAAAATAACTCATTTTAAAACCATTTGCATTTACACATTGCATGCATATACAATGGAATTATTACACGCACATGGTTTAAGAGTTGGAAAAGGGCATCTGTCCAATGGATGTACTAAAGCATATTACTAAAATAAATCTCCAATAAAATGCTTCCTTGAAAGGATTTTTAAGACCACAGCTACAGTAATGCAATTATGTATGTTACTAAGAAACGAATGCCATAATTAAATCCATCCTCCCCTAAGCAGCTCTCTCTTGCATGTCATCTATCCATAAAACAGAGGAACATTCAGTTACAAATTATTATTTTTCAGCGATGTAAAATCAATACTTCCTTTTGTGACTGAGTTCACTCCTGTCTGTGTGATGTTCAGAGTTTCAAATTTCAGATTCAGCTTGAGAGAGGTCACTTCAACTTGTATATTTTGTATGTAGTATTTTCCTCATTTACTTGTGAGATAGTCACTCCTGTCGGCAGACAGATCCTCATCTATCAATCAAAGCTACTGAACTGGTTGCAAAGTCACAAGTGTGTCCCCATGTCCGCTGTTTATGCCTAAAGTGTGCTGCTTGTTTAAACAGAAATGCAGCGATCTAAATAAATCTCTATCACACGCCACACACACCCCTGTTACAAAATATGTAATAAACAAAAATGTCTCCAACTTTTAAAACAGTTAGCCCAATCCCAGAATTTATTGAAAAAATAAAAAGCACAGAACTTATTTAAAACAATTTCAATAAGAAGACAAAGAACCTAAAAACATTTCATGTCATTTAAATATTGATAGTATTTAGCAATAATATTGCCATTTTTTAAATTTAATTTAAATTTAATGGTGTATGTTTTTGTAATTACATTATGTGTTAATGTTAGTTTATATTTGTAACTTTACATAATGATATCTGATCTGGGCAATGATGTAAATATATAGCAGCATAGTTGTGGAAGTTTTTTTTTTGTTCATCTGCCTCTTCCCCAGCCTAATTGTCAAACTCTGTTCATGAACATACTTAGTCATTTAATAGATTTATAAGAATTATATTATTACAGGGAGTGAACAATGTACAGTAGGTAATCTTTGTATTGGTATTATAAACCAGGTGCTGTGAATGAATTCTTTTTAAAATCCATTATATTTTTCTTTTATTTGTATTTTTAGTTGAAGAATGCCCAGCAACTCAACACTTCCTACACAACGCATTTGCCTGCAACCGTACATGCAGGTCATTAGCAGGAAATGATTATGCCTGTGATGTGGAAGATGTTCCTGTTGATGGCTGTGGCTGTCTAGAAGGACAGTACATGAATCAAAATGGATTGTGCATTTCAAAAGAAGAATGCCCATGCTACTATGAGCAAGGCATGGTTCATCCAGGATCAACAGAGATTGAAGGACAGAACTGGTGAGTGCTTTCTGGTGGAAAGTAATAATACAAATAAAGTCATCCATCCATCCATCAACGAGTAAATCCATTTACTGTACTTCCTGGTCATGAGGTCAGAGCCAGCACTGAATACAAAACAGGAACCAGTACCACGAGATGCAGTACAACTCCGTTGTAGAGTATATTCATGCACACATTCACACCCACAACCTGTCATGCACATTTCTTGGACAGGATATTTATTAATCCAAAGACCAATTGGATGTAAACTATGAAATTGTTATTTAATATTGTCAAATATAGTTTTTAATTAACAATATTAATTGAGTTCAATATCATTGTGGGTTAGCAACATATTTTTAATTTGGCCTTCAGGATATCCAACATTTAACAGGGAGTGCATCAAGTTTTGAAGCAATCAGCTAGACCCAACCAAGGGCCAGAATTTAGAGGAATATGTGCCTGTAGTTTTTTTTTTTATACACGTGCACAAATTTAAATCCTCTATATTTTTGGTACATTATTAATAAACTACTATGAATATATCTTTTGTCCTTTTACTTGTCTAGTTACATATGGTTAACATTGACCATTGCATGTCATCAACAGACATTACTGTTTTAGCACAGCTTAATTTTAGTAAAACAACGTTTATCTTTAATATCCAGTGTATTAAATGAAACATGTTTACGTAAAATAATCACCTGTAGAATCTTCTATGAAACCATCTGCAGATTCTGTTTCTCAATGCTGCTACTGTATTGACTGAGCTTTACACTCTGACTGTCCGACTGCTGAGGATGCTGGCTGTGGTGACAATCCCACTGGAGCTGGCTGATCAGACTGATTCTCAATCTTCATAGAAATTATAATTTGTAAAGTTCACTGTTTATTCTCACAATAACTTTTAATAACTCAGTTTAAATATTTTACTTGACCCAATTCTAATAAAAACAGGAATAGATTAACAAAATGTCGAGAGATCATACTTAACTGGCTATGCATATGTCTATAAAAAAAGTTCTGCAGCCTAAAACAGTATTTACTAGGCTATGAAAGCAAACAAACATCTAACTGCTAAAGCATCTGCTTGTCTTTTGTTTTAGTGAAGCCAGTTATTGTCTGCTGCCCAGAACTTCAATAAAGGAAAAACCTTTTAGGATGCAACAGGAACCAAAAAAAAATTATTATAGTTGAAGTGCTAAATGCTGAGCATGATCATGTGAATTGACAGGTGCACCGAGATTGCATTATGGGTCACTTAGTTTAACCACACATTAGAACCCACAGAGCCTGAATTTTACTTGTAGTTAAGATTTTGTTGGCTTGGGAAGAAATTTAGCATAGGCTTTATGGAGAATGATATAATCATTATGGACTATCTGACTTATCTGACCATTTGCATGAAGTAAATTAATTCACTGATATTTTCTATTCAGTAACTGAAAAATAAATACTACTGTAACAAGCACGGGATGCCTCATACCAAAAACACAACACAATTGCACTACAGTAGACAACAGTTTCAGTCCAAAAAGACTTTTACTGGGTAAAAAAAAAACATCATAAAAATAGAGTGTGGTCAATGGCCTTCCAATTTCTCTTTTTCACCTTTTCTTCTCTCCATGAGATTGTTGTCCTTCTGTGCTCTCGACTCTAACTAGCTTGGGGTAGTCAGAGTGCTCCTTTTCAAGCAAGAGTACCTCAGCTGCAAAAATATTATCTCCAGTAAGCATTTCCGTGTGTGATGGAGCCTCAGTGGGACATGGAAACTTCCCATGGCTGCTTCCTCCAGTGGCAATAAAGGACCTCCGAAGGGCTGGCAATTGGGAGTATAACTCCCATGTTGCCCTGCAGGTGTCCGAATGGATCAGTTAAATAACTGATGAATAGTTTCTTACTATCTAATACTTGAAGTTTTCTTTATTGTATTTGTATTATGTTGTTATTCCAGGTGCCATTGTAAAGCAATGATAATACATTGCTAATTCATTATGTTACATTATGAATAAGAGTCTTTTAAATAAATAATTTGCTTTCAACAGTTACATTTTCAATTTTTTTTCTTGTAGCAACTGCACAGATGGTGTACTTCATTGTGAAACACCAGAACGTAAGTTATATGAAGAGTATACTGAAAATTCTAAATTCACTTTATTCTTGCAATGTAATTGTTAAACATGTACATTTATGCAGTTCAACTTGCAAAAGGTGCACTAATTGATTTAATAGACTCAATAACTGATTCAAAAATATGTGCACACTCTACAGGCAAGGAAAAAATTTTATTAGGTTATTACAATTACTGAGTGAGTTGGGTTTTACTGGACATAAGACCTAAGCATTTATCTTGTAACATGAGTTTAGAGATTCATTAATCTATTTATCGACCTACCAATCTAGATTTAATTATTAACTATAAACAAAAATCTATCTGAATTTTATTATCCTCAATTTTTTACAGCATGCGGTAAAAATGAGATATATGTAACATGTTTCAATCCATCAACAATATTAACTGTCAAAACATGTTCCAGCCTTTCTCTACCCATGGTAAGTTACTTTAAAGTCTTAACAACTTAATACTTTAATAATAATAATAATAATAATAATAATAATACATTTTATTTTTATAGCACCCTTAGCATGATCAAGGCACTTCACAGAGTCTCAGGAAGAACAGAGCGGTATATGTAATATTGGACAGAAGTACTTTCTGCATAGAACACTAAAACAGATAAATACAGGATATACAAAGCATAAATAGAAGATAATAAACCAGAGTAAAATACTAAATTCAATACTAAAAAAAGAAGAGTCTGAATAAATAACATAATTTGTGATATAACACACACACAAATTCTCCTAAGCATCTGGACAGAGACATAAACTAAAAGAAGGGGAAGAATGTTAGGTAAAATTAAAAGTCTTCCTGAACAGATGAGTTTTAAATTGCTTTTTTAAAAGAATGACTTGAATCGGCTAATCTAATTAATTTTGGGAGGTAATTCCAAAGTGTGGGTGCTGTAGAGCTGAAGGTCCTGTCACTCACAGAGTGCAAGTCAGTGAGAAGCACAAGAAGAATACCACAATCAGAGGACCTTAGTAGGTGAACAGGAGCAGAGTGATTTAGAGGGTCACTGATGTACTCCATTGCAAGGACATTTAAAGCTTTGTAGGTTATTATAGAATTTCATATTTGATCCATTAGGTTAATTTGCATCCAGCCATGCAAGCAGGTACACCAACTTTCAGGGAAAACACGGTGGCTTGTATCAGGACTGGCACTCCAGCCACTGTAAAAAAAACAAAAAACCTCACACTGTTCCATTCCATTGACACTAGAGTGGTGCCAATGTGTCACCTGTTGCATGGCTGTGCTTGGTTCCTAATTTGGGACCCTGAAATGGTTTTTCAAGAGGTGGGTGTGGCAACACATTGTGATATATGATTAGAAGTGGCATCTGTCAGAAGGGAGTTACAATATTCGATGCGGGATGTGATAAAAGCATGAACAGGTTTCTCAGCATTAGAAAAAGAGAGGAATAAGCAAACATAGGATATGTTATGGCGGTGCAAATAGGAAAGTTTCTTAATGTGGTTTATGTGGACAGAATTAGAAAGTGATGAATCAAAAATGTCACCAAGATTCCTTGCATTAGAAGAAAATCTGATAAGATCACCATCAAGAGTGACTAAGAAGAAGCACATTTTCTTAACAGGAAAAATATTTTCTGCACCATCCAGGACTTAATTTCACTGAGGCAAATTGTGAGCTGGGTAAGCTCTGATGAAGTTTCATTTTAACATTGAAATAGTTGAGGATCATCTGCATAAAAAAACTCAGTCCAAAACTATAAAAAATATGGGCAATGGGAAGCATACAGATACAGAAGAGCAAAGGGCCAAGGACAGAGCCCCGAGGACCTCCTTGTGTAACTGGAGCTAAGCTGGATTTGCTGTTTCCAAGACTAACAAATTCTTGGCCATCAGTCAAATAGGACTTAAACCACTGAAGGGGAGTGCCAGAGACATCCAGCATGTTCTCCATTCTGGACAGTAGAATATCATGTCTTATAGTGTTGAATGCTGCACTGAGGTCTAACAGAATTAATATGCTGGTTTGTCCAGAGTCTGCTGCCATAAGCAAATCATTGGTTACCCAAAGCACAGCAGTTTCACAGCTGTGCTGTGCACTGAAACCAGACTGAAAGGTTTCCATCAATTTATTAGATGTTAAGTAATTGTTGAGTTTGAAGGCAACAACACACTCAAGAACTTTTGACAGAAAAGCTAAGATTGTCACCATCAAGACCACTGGTGTTACAGAAATAATTTTAAAAGTGGCTCACACAAAGTCAGTGTCAAAGGATGCATTTATTATTGTAACGGTCACGATTATGGCATAAAGATAGGATTTAAGATATGTGGCATCCATTACACAAGTAGTTGGCCTCCACTTACAAATCAGGTCATTAACAAATCTAGATGTAAACTGAAAATTTTGAAAAGCATCTGGATGGAGTAGGAAGACAGGGAAAGATATAAATGGATGATGTATTTGTCGTAGTTTAATTACTTGGATTTTTAATTTTATTACGGAAAACGGAAAGAAAAAAAAAAGGAATTTTTCACAAACTTTAGTAGAGGAGGTAATTGGGCCAGATGCAGGTGGAAGTAGTTTATAAAATACAGAGAACAAAACTCTCAGGTTATCTTGGCCACCTTTTATTATTCTGCCATAATGGGTGTTCTTAGCTGCAGTTAGTGAATCTTTGTAAGCCCTGTGATGGTCAGAAAAAGTCTGGGCATGCACAGTGAGACCAGTTTTACGTGACATTCTCTAAAGGTGTTGGCCAGTTGCTGAATTGTATCATAGAGCTGAATGCTTAAAGGAAACCTCCTTATGCTTTAAAGGAGCTGTTTTATCTAGTGCTGAATGAAGGGCGGAGTTATAGAAGTCAACTGATTAATTCAAATCCATCATGTCAATAGACAAATTAGGATATGGACAAAATCACCTATGTCCTTTGACAAATCCTGTTTGGTGTCAAAAATACACGTTTGTGGTGGCAAAATGATAATATAGAATATATCTTTCTTTGGGTTCTTGATACAAACACTTAGCACTCTCACTTGTGAATTAGATTTTTCACCAAAGTAATAGTTCATTCAACAAGGCTGGAAATATACTTGAATGGTTCCATGAGAGTTACAGTGAATAAATCTTAATCTGTTTGCCATATCACTGGATTCTAACTGAAACGATCACCAGTGTCATAGGATGGAATGTGTTTTTCAAAGATCCATCACCATTTAGTTTGAAAAAGGGGACCAATTGGTGTCAGCATGGGCTCTGGCCCATGTGTCACACTTTAAGTTTACTTTGTTAGTCCATGACTCATAGAATTTAGGCTGTTCCAAGGGTAAATACTGAACCCAGAGACTATTAGACACGTCTGATAAAGTGGCCACTGAGAGTTGTTTGAGAATCCTTTAAATGCAATACATAAAATAGGAAAATTAATGTTAAGCAACATTTAGTTATATAGTAGACTGTTTAAATATTATATATGTTTGATAAGCTATGTATACAGTAAGTGAGGTAGAGAAGAAAAATGCTTATAAGAATTATAGTTGAATATCGCAAGTTGAGAGTGTTTGTTATTGCATGATGTCAAAAATATAATGCACAGAAAATAACCATTTTTTTTTGTGTTTTAGGTTGGACGTACTCAATGTGAGAGCGGTTGCTATTGTCAAGAAGGTTTCTATAAAGATCACAATGGTGTATGTGTTTCAGTTGATGATTGCGCCTGCATGTTTGAGGACAAAATCTATAATGCTGGTGAAAGTGTTAACATTGACTGCAATAAATGGTAAATACCAATATTTATCATGGTATCAATATATTTCATATACAAGATTAATATTGAAAATAAAAATGTTACATGCACAAGTAGAATTTACATTTATATAATACAATTTTTTTTGTATCTAGCACTTGTAGTAAAGGAATGTGGGAGTGTACACAGAAAGACTGCCCAGGAAAATGTCAAGTGTATGGAGATGGCCACTATCAGACCTTTGATTTAAAATGGTACAGCTATGATGGGAACTGCGAATATTCTCTTGTAGAGGTAAGATGCACAGTAAAGCAATCAGTATCAGGTGTAAATATTAGTTAATTATAAGTACATCTGAAAGTAAGTAAAAGTAAAGGACTGTGGATTTAGGGAGCCAGCTAGGTGGTAGAAGGAATGAAGTTCTGTCTAATTGCCTATATAACAATGGAGGATGCTAGTACTGAGTAGTTAAGTAATTAAACTTGTTTTATATTGAGCCAAAGAATCTCTGAGACACCATCATTAACTATTTTTATGTTTGTGGGAAGTAAAATAAACACGATAGCACTGAATTCATTTACTACCTTTCTCCTGGCTACTGTATGTACTTAAGAGTTTTCTAGACACTACATTAACAATAATAGTCTTCTGTTTTTTACTAAGTTGCTCCAGGGAAGTGAAAAGCACAATGCAGGATGTTCTTTGTCCCATGTTCTCCTATTATCCTCTTAACCAGCTTTAAGAAAGGGTTGTTTTCAATTTATAGGGCTTCTCTACAGTGAGCAATTTAACAAATGTAGTGTCTCTGCCTTTTGGAAGGCTCAATAATTAACTCAAGCTTATTTAAGAATGCAAAAAAAGTTTAATAAAAAATGATACATCAATAAGAAAAATTAATTTGTTTCAGGATTACTGTGGTAAAGACACTGGCAATTTCCGTATTACTGTTGAAAGTGTTCCATGCTGTGAGGAGGCATTGACATGTTCAAGGGCAGTGACCATTGAGCTCCAAGTAAGGATTGTTTAGTTTCACTTATCTACTGTATAATTTGCACTTAACCTGATAGTAAACTAAGTGTCACTGAATATTAAATGTGTTTTTTTACACCTTGACAGGACACAGAAATAGAGCTTAGTGACTCAAAACTGACAGAGAAGAGAATTGGATCTTGCCGTGACAATATGATCGAATATTCGGCTCATACTGTGGGTCTCTATATCATTATTACTACCTCCAGTGGAATAACATTGATCTGGGATAAGCACACAAGATTAACTGTTATACTAGATCCCAGATGGAAAGTAAGTTCATTTTAAATGTGCACATTAACTCATAAAACTATTTTAGTCCATGAATAACTAATGAGCACTAGTACTGCAATTTCATTTTCTAACAGGGTCACAAGGGTATGCTGGAGCCTATCCCAGCTAGCACAGGGCACAAGGCAAGAAATAGTGATTTGATGAATTAATCTTTGTTATATAGCACCCTAAACCATCACAAAATGCTTTACAAGAATACATATTAAAGTATTTAATATAAGAAACATGAAAAAGTTACAAGTATGAAAATTAAGTGTACATATGAAAAGATAACATGAACAGTAAAATGGAGTAGCCATGACAATATATTCAACATAGGATCATTGCACCTGTTACTGATGAGTCAAATTAAATAATGCAGTTCTGGATAGACAGCCATTTTTAAGTGGCATTTCCACTAGTTCTGTTATGCAGCTTCGCAAACACACATAGGAAGGGAGGAAGTTGCATTAACCAAGGGCCATAAAGCTAAATGAAAATTCATGAAGAGTTGAAAAATAACTCTTTAGAACAGTGACAAAGTCAGCATCAGGGTATCTCTGTTGGTTGGCTTGTTGGTATCATTTAGGAAATAATGTCAGATAGCCTGGAGTGTTAATATTAGCAGCATATTAAGTCAGTAGAAGAGGTTTGAACATCATAAAATAGTTTACAGGATGCCAGTGTGGATGACCCTACTTCATGGGTTATTTGTTCATCACATGTGGTTCTTTTTAGAATTGTAAATGGAGACTTTTAATTATTTTATAACTTTTAACAATTCATGCAAGGAGATCATTGAAAAATGAGCTGCAGTAATTCCATGAGGAAAATGCATCAAATTATTTATGTATCAGAAGAGAAATTTCTGTAAGAGGTGGAATGAAGTCTTGGGAGCTACAAAGATGCTATTTTTTTCAAAAATCACAGTGCTGTTGAGAATATCCCTAAAACTGGTAACAGTCAAGAGACATGTTGTAATGAAGGGAATCGAATTTGTTTAATTCACAGGAGATTTTTCTAGAAGTAGTTCTGTTTTTGTATTCAGTAGTAAGAAATTAGGCTTGTTGTGAACTTGTCTACAAAATATCTAATATACAATAAGGAGACCTGGATGTCCTTCATATTGAACAAGTGCCTAATGGTGTGCTTTTGAATCAGGTAGTCTAATAGTAGTAGAACCTTGAGGAATGCTGCAAGAGAGGGTCTGCAAAAAAGCATATTTCTTATGATACTCTAATACAATGTTATGAGCAGGAATAACAGGCATTACTGAAAATAAGAAGTGCAGGAGAAACATCCAGCACCAGCAGTTAGGAACAGGCTGTTCACTGTACATGTAAGAGTTGTCTAAGCAATGTGGTAAGGCTGTCAAAGTTGCTGAAATAAAATTAAAAGTAGATGGCTGCCAATGAGACCCTGATTTAGTTGTTCGCAAATGGTGTAAGACTAAGGTTTTGGTGCAAAAAGAAAGATTTGAGTTTGGGAGAAAGTTAGGGTGGGTCAGTAAAGAATCCTAAAAGCTTGTTTTTGGTCAGGATCTATAGGAACAGTCAGAACATTAGACACAGAAAGTGGTAAAATGGTAGCAATAGGCTGTTTAACAATCTTTAGATCTGGTAATAATCGATACCCTGTAAATCGTCAGTTAATCTGAAGTCCTATTATTTTAAATTCTGTATTTTTTTATTATTTTTAAGCTTTAACATAACATAACATAACATAACAGTGTCAAACATGCTTGGTTCATTGCAGGGTCTTTGGGTCGAGAGGTTATTTTAGTTGGAGGAAGGAAGGAAGGAAGGAAGTGCAAGGCAGGAATTAGTTCTGGACTAGGCACCAATGCATCACAGACCACACTGACAAGCACTAAACTACAAATGCCCAAAAGCAACTGGGCATGGGACTCAGGACACTTAATGTTTGTGGTAGCAGTTTTAACCTCTGCACTGCTCCCACTACCCTGTTCTATAAATCTAATTTTAGGCAAATCTTTTAGTCAGAATATGTGTCATCTATAATAAGAATAGGGAAAACTTTCTCAAAGTGAATTTGATCAATTAGTTCACTAGGTCAGGTTTTTGTTCCAACCACCTTCTGCTTGTAATTGGATTTTTAACTTATTTAAACAAGCTGTTAATTCCCCATTTCTTTGTTTTGGAGTTAAAACAGAAATGATAAAACTAGGTTTGTTAATTTTTAATTGGAATGCAGCAAGCCTTTTTTATATGTGTCATATGGAGGTAATTTAGTGTTGAATGTAAGAACTGAAGGAAAAGAAAACCTATTGGTTTAGCAGTGAGTAATAGTGAGATTACTATGTATCATAAGAGCTGAAATTTTCCTTCAACGTCAGTAGCATGATGAGGATAAATAACAATATAATAGTGGTGGGGTAAGATGAAAAACCTATCCCTGCAGAATTGGGTACAAAACCCAGTACAACCACTACAACCAGTCCATTGAAGGGCCATCTTCAGCACATACCTATACAAGCTCAATTTCCCAGCAGTCATTTGACTTAACACTCACACATCTTTGGCACATGGGAGCAAAGCTGGAGTACCTGGAGAAAAACACACACTGACTGAGACTGGGTGAAGGATTTGAACCCAGGATGCTGGATACATAAAGAGGCAACGCTACCGACTACACCACTGTGCTGCCTATGAGAAGCACATACAAACAAAAATAAAAATACATTAAAGACATGTACAGTAGGAAAAGTGACACCTCCTACATTTATTTTGTTTTCTGTTTTACAAATAGAATGTAAAATGAATCTAATTAATTAATTAATGAAAAAAATATATAAAGCAAGAAAGGAAAACAATTAGAATCTGCTCAAGTCAGAAGCAATTGCATCCAACAAGTAAATATAATAACAGGAATATCCACCAGGGGGAGCTTTAACTTCATATGTACATCAAAAAATTGCTGTATCACCAGTTCCTTATTCAGAGATGCTTCTGCGTTGTGCGATATGCTGCTTAGATAAGCTGTAGGCCCTGGTGATCCAGAAAGTGAGTAACTGGAATACTGCTTTTTCCCCTAACTACAAAATGCACCATATATTAATTGATAGATTAAATCATCTAAAATTTTAATAATGGTCATCTTCTTCTGAATGTATACTGTACTTTAAAAAGATGTCATAAAAAGTTAATATTATAACATCAAATATGCATACTGCCACTTAAATATAGTGAAAGGTGGAATTTAAATGAAATAAGTACATAGTTTCAATACTCAATAGCTAAAGGTGTTTATGTTACTGTCTCTTTGAAGAAATACACTGAACACACATTTTTTCTGTAATACTATAAACTTAAATTCTGATGTTGATAACAGTATACTGTACACGTGTATGCCCAATTTTCAATCATTTGCTGCAAAATTTATTTGATATCACACTATGATATGGTTAATTTCTTTTAGCCCTGTAGACAACACTCATTCTAAGCAGCATATTTTATGAGGTGGCAGCTTATTATGTACAGGGAAAGGAGAAGATAATTTCCAATATTCAAAATGTAGCTTTCATGGTAATTTTTTATTTGCAATTTTTTTTGAGCAGACAAAGTAAAATTGTAGTTTGAACTTTACATATTTTATATGGAGACATGTTCACCACTTGATATTGTAGTTGCATTTGTTCCAAATTACCAAGTTCCGAAGCTTTTAGTTTGATTCATAGGATGATGCAGACAATAGCGTGACACATGTTCCAAATAATTCCACAGACCAAATATCTTCGTTTTTAAAAGTTTTTGCAAAAACTCAAAGTAAAACAATTCACACAAAAATAGAAAGAAAAAAAAAGGTCTGATTTAAGAAAGTTCTATTTAAGGCTTATTTATCAGGTTTATGTTGTCGTACTTTCAAATTCTCATTTCAAAATGGTCAGAAAACTGTATTCCAATCTGCTGTTTGCAAACATATCCAACAGTCCATGCTAGCAGTAAGACTATTTCCTAACTGGCTTAATTACAGATAAAGCAAAGAAAAGTTTGACTTCTTGTTAACTTTCAGGGGGTAAAAGACTATGCCATGTTCTAGGTAGCTATAAGAAACTGATACTCTATTATTAAATTATACAAACACATACATTTAACGTTAACATTACTTTCTAAGATTGGCTCTTACAGATATGTTTGTCAAAAATTGTTTTTCTTTCTTTTTCCTTGAGTTGTAAATGATAGAAGTGAATGGAAAAATATCTAATCTCTTTTTTTTACTTTTCAAAATTCTTACATAATGTTTTCTAAATTAAAATACTGTTTCTGAATTTTCTTCATAAATAGGTTCTAATTTAAAAAGTATAAAAAATAATATTAGTATAATTACATTAGTAACATTTTAGGACAAAAAAGTAGTTCTTCCCAAAGTTATTTAACAATACTTGAGTGCAAATGTTAAATCAGAATTAAATATTATACCATTAATATGGTATAATAATACACTAAATATACCATTATTTGAATCTTACATTAAAATACAAATTTGGTTACACCTTATTAATTTTATAAGGAAAAAGAATATTTTTTGCGACAATATAATTTTTTTTTGCTTAATGTATCATAGGGTCAAGTTTGTGGGCTCTGTGGAAACTTTGATTCAGATCCTACGAATGACTTTAAGACAAGAGGAAAATCTCTGGTGACAAATGTAGTTGAATTTGGAAACAGCTGGAAATTTGACCCTAGCTGTGGCAACATTGTAAACCAGTCCTTCCCCTGTGAGAAACACTGGTACTGTTCAGCATGGGCACAGAGGAGGTGCAGCATCATTAAAGATTCAGTCTTTCAACCATGTCACAACAAGGTAACAGTATTTTGCATACTATAACAATTATTAATATAGGTTCAGGTTTCAGATACGTATATTAAGAATATTGTATTTTATATAATTACCTTTTATATAATTTAATTTTAAAATGGTAACATTTTACAACTGACTAAATAATACTTATTGTAATATATTTTAAAATTTGAGCTTAAAAAATGTAAAAATATTAAAATAATTTATCCATATAATATTTTATGGAATTTAGGTGGATCCTCAGCCTTACTATGATGTGTGTGTACAAGAGTCTTGCGTCTGTGAAATGGAAGGAAGATTTCTAGGTTTTTGCACTGCTGTTGCTGCATATGCTGAAGCTTGCAATGAAGCAGAAGTCTGTATTAAATGGAGAACTCCAGATCTGTGTCGTATGTATTTAAAAATTTTGTCATTTTACTGCATCAATAATAATTGGTCTATTAATGAGTATATGAGTACTTAAATTTGAAGCAAATTGTTTCATTCTGAATAAATCTGTGTTGACTCAACTTCGGGGTTAATTTAGCAAACAGGGCATTTGAGAGTATTATATGAAATAGCACCTTTCTTATGTAGTATGTATTGGACCATTTTTACTGTTGTTAACAAAGCTAAAGAAAGAATCTCTCGTTCTCATTCATTATCTAACAATGACAATGAGATTTAAGCAAGATACACAAATTATCCTTCATCCCTTATCATGTCAAAAGCAGTTCTCAATCCAATTCATGAAACTCTAAGTATTCTTTTAAACTGGCCATTCTTTTTTCTTCGGTTGTCTTCAAATTCTGCATCTTTCTGCCTGGCTGTATAATGCCTTAGCTGGATGTAATTTTTCCTTCCATCCTTGTTATATGAGCAAACCATACACGCATTCTTTCTGTCTCTCACCTTAACTATTAATGTTTCTTTCTTTAGGAAGGTGGTATATCAGTTGACCTAATTTGCCCTAGGGTACTAGTTGTTAACATGGGGAAAGTAGACATCTCTGCATCCCAGAGCTGCCACACTGGAGCCCCAGTCTACAGTTACTACTGCCCAGTTACAATATAGTTAAGATTAGGGTTGTGGGAGGGTTATGTGACTCATATAATGCAGAGTACAGTCCAATATGTTTACTCCAGCTACTTGGAGCTCAAGGGTGGATGCTCCAGGCTAGAGATATACCAGATTCGCTTGGGTGTTGGTGGTGGTCGGTTTGAGGTGCCACAGCTCACTAGGGCGCTTCAGTAAACTCTTGGGAAGGGGCTGCAAGGTGGCTGATAATAATGATAAAATAGCAGCAAAATATTCAAATCAATATTCAAATTAAGCTACAGCTGCGGTGTCAAACCTATCTTTTTCAAGAGGACCACTTCATCAATATGCAAGATATTGTATCAGCCTTGTGACTGAAAACACATCCCACTGACCCTGAAAAGCGTAGCACTGAGACAGAGCTATGAGACAGAAAACATTAACTTAATAGCTTAGCTATGCAGACAGGATAGATGGGTTGGGGGCATGAAGATGGCAAGTACTAGAGTTTGAACGCAGATGTTACTTTGCCAGGGGGTTGAGACACAGAGAGAAGCAGAGGAGTGAATTGATAATAAAGCTGAAACTGGTCTTCTTGCAGCATAGCCAAGAAAGAGACATGGTACTGGCCACTGTGTCAAACGGTTCCATTAAGGGTAACTGACAACAGCAGCATGATTCAGTTAATGTGTGCCCCATAACCAGAACAATGGGGGAAACTTCTTTCCCTCCACCATCTTTACTTCTCTCCTGTTTTGAACATTCCAACTTGATAAGCTGTTCCTTTCTTGGTTAAACACACTTTCTAAATCGCAAAGAAGTCACTACAATATCGTATGTTACACACAGTGCACAATGACTGCCATTTTTCTCAAAGACCACCTTTAACGTTAGTTTCATATAGTACTGTATATAGATTGTATCCGTATATAATTTAAGAAAGATCATATTTCCAACTGGCATTAAAATCATTTTGCGTCCTCTGACGTTATCTGCACCAGACAGTGCACTGTTACTACTAACCTGTAGTTAGATGACATGCCATACTGCCATAAGAAATGTGTTTTAAAATAATGTCAAAGAAATGATAGTCTCGTGACGGATTTGCAGCTCAATATGTGACGCTGTTGCCACTCCACTCACATTTTAAAGCTACACAGGAGTCAGGTCGGCCACTTCTCTGCAACCTTGTCACAGTCCTGCAACAATGTTTATGTGTTTTCCATTGACTTGTTTGTTGTACATTGAGAGAGAATGTGTTTGCATTTCCACTCATGTTAAATGTGCTACTACTGATGGAACTGCTCCAATATTGAAGGATAACAAAGTAGCTAGTGTAATTAAGTTATGAAAAAAAAACTAGCTGTGCTATCCATATAAGACAGGTTGAAAGTAACAAACCTAGACCTCAGAGTTAACGCTTGGGAGTGCATCATGCATTGCAAGACTCTGTTATATTCCATTTGGTATGGGATTTGTTAATGTAGGTGCCATCTTTTGGAATAACAGAAACATAGTAACTATACAGACATACAAACATTTCCTTTTTTTATCACGGTAGATGTCTGCAACGACTAATTCTACACTTTAAAAATGACTTGATTTTTTTTTATTTTCATAAATATGTAATCATTTTATGCATGATTTATCAAATAGGTGAAGTAAGTAGTGAAAACTGTCCCCAGTGAAAAAATTGTGCATTTTGATAATTAATGGTTATTATTTATATCAAAAATGTCAGCTTTTATATTATGATTAAGAAGTTCAGGCACTAGTAAAAAAAAAAAAATTTATAAAAACATAAGAGCTGTTATTGAAAGGGCTTCTTAGTTTTGCATTACATGTCAAAAATACAGGTGGTGTAAAAACACTAGCAGCAAAACTGAATTTGTTAATAAATGTAAGTTCAAAAACAAATACCTTTGTCAAGACTGCAGCAAAGGTACAGTATTAGGATTAAATAACATGGCCTGTGAAAGAGGGGCCCTAACATATTCACATGATACACTAGTGACCTTTGAGAAATAAAGTTTATGAACTACTGGTCTAGGGCATCCTTCCATCACTACTTGTCAAAGTGTGCCACTTCTAGACCAAATGCTGTCCCCAGCCCAGTACTCTGTGTGGTGTGTCTCATGCACTCCTGACAGGCCTGTCCACCTTGTGTAACACCGTATGTCATACATTGGCCAGGGCCTTCTCTTCTGATCACACAGCACTAAAAGGCAATTCTTTACTTCTAGTTGTTTGTCCATCCACTACAAAAAGGTGAACATTTTAAATCAAACAAAAATATTTTAAAAAGCATCATTCGTTTTGGCTCTTGCGACCTTATAATGAAAAAAAATCCAGGTTTAGAAAATGGATGGATGGCTGCAACACGATTCGGCACATTTATAGACCTTCAACAGATTTAGGACTTCTTTCAATTCATATAGTCTTTTAGATGAGCCATAAAGCTATGCAGAGACCTCTGCCTGTTGATAAGTACAACAACAGTTTTGCAACATATTGAACATTTGGTCATTTTCACTTTTTCTTACCTAATTACAATGCTAAAATCAATAGTACAAAATTGAATGTGTAAATCCTGATGATGACAATATAAGCATTTTATTTGTATAAGAATGATAAAAAAAATGGTCTTATCTGCTCACTGTTGTGGGTCTGAGTGAAGTGTTTTCAACCAGCTGCATCTGAGATAGTAGATTACAAAGGGCGCATGCCATTAGAGGATTTCCAACATACAAATGAATGTGAGACAAGATGAAAGCATGGAGAAGCCTCTCAGTATCATGAATGTTCATCTATAACATGAGATACCTTGCAGAGGTGGAAGTATAAAAATTTCCTAATATGATTTTTGTTAGTTGAATAAGAAAGGAAGGAATAAAAAATGACATCTTATAGATCAAATTACATTTGATAAACTTTATTAATCCCATGGGGAAATTCGGAAGTTATGGTATTATGATTGTCATGATAGTGTCACCACTTAGTAAATGAAAAGGATGTAATTTACTTAAACTAAGCTTATAGTACTAATCAGCTTGAGTTCTGTTTTGTTGTAGTTTATATTTAAAGAGCTGTGCTCCATCCAGCATTTAATGTCTTCAAACCAGGAGATCTCTAATGAACCTCTACTTTTAAAAATGAACAGATCTGAATATTAGCTACGTACATACATACATTGTAAACTAGTAAAAAGATTCAAAATATGCCTATGGAATGTAGATATAGAATTGCAAAGGGCTCAGGACAGAGCCTTGAGTAACTCCATATGTAACAGGCTGGAAACTAGACCTACTGTTGGCTAGACAAACTTAGGTAACACTTAAACCACTGGAAGGAAGTGAAAGAGATACTAAGGATGTTCTCCATTCAGGATTAAAGAATAGTGTGGATGACAATATTAAATGCTGCACTAAGGTGTAATGGAATTAATATGTTGATCTGCCAGGAGTATAATGTCATAAATAAATTTGCATTTTGGGTTGAAAAAATATGTATAGCTATGATTCTAAAGTTATCAATGTTATTTCAGCTGTTTTTTGTGACTATTACAACGAACCTGGGGCATGCAGCTGGCACTATGAACCTTGTGGTACCCCAGCTATTAAGACCTGCAGTAACAATGAAGTGGGCAAGAAATATGCTGCCAAACTTGAAGGTAGGTAATTTTTCAATAACAAAATATAGCGGTCTAATTCTAACATTAGAGAATGTCAACTATTGCAGATACAGCATTATTATTTCATGTGAAGGTCTAAGGTACTGTACGACAATTCTATTTCTCATCCTCCATCATAAATGTATAGCTGTTCAGCACTGGCTACTATCCTTTAGTGGTGAACCACAAATGCCAAATTCTGGAATGTAATTTCCAAAGGACTGATATTTGCCACTCTAAACCTAAGTATTTATTTTCTGACCATATATATAAAACAGTTATACTAAAAGAGAAGTGATGCTAATCTACATTCTGAAAACAAAAGGGTACATCTTAATTTTATGACCTGTAGGATAATTATATATTTTCCTAAAACATTGTTTCAACACGGCATGGTAGTCATGAAATACCTTTCTACCTCAGTGATTCTAACAGTTTAAATATGGTGTTTTATAGAGTTTTTGTGATGAAACCTTTGACAACATCCATTGCATACCTTTCTCCTTGTTGTCAACTACAGTATATATAGAGTACTGTATGTAGTCATCATATGTCCGGTATATAAATTTGCCTTGTTGCAGAAACAGACCCCAGTCATATCCTGAGCTCTCTTGTGTGAATCAACATCACATGTTTCCTTCTCAGGCTTACTTTGTTTACTTATTAGTTACATTTATTTTTTTCTTGACCATTGAGTTAGTTTTTTAAACTCTGGTAATAGCTTTTGCTGAAGCTATATTTTTATTTAATTTCCTGTTCTGGCTTTGACTAAATCTTTGCATGGACAACAGTTGAAAAGTTGTTTTAAACATACTGTAAGCTGGCTGAGCCTTTAAGCTAACTGTAGTTCTACCATGCTGCCTTAGGGAAATTTAGAATTACTAAAATGATCTTCCACACGTTATTTCCATATAACCTACTATAATATCTTTTCATAAGCAGTTTCTGCACAAAGTACTTTGTTTAGTCTTTTTACATTGTCTTCATTTCTTTTGAATTACATACCACTATTACAGTATAGAAGGCGTGGCATTAGGCAAGGCACTATTATCACACAGATATAGGAACATAGGTAGAATACTTACCTTGTCAAAATCTATTTGGAGATTACTCGCAATCACTGTTTCTGCATAAGTTTTCTCAGGGTACTCTCGTTTCTTCCCACATCCAAAAGGTGTGCACAATAGTCTAGATGATAACTTTAAATTAGCCCAGCACTTGTGAGTGTAGAAATAAATGTATATTTTTATTGACTTGCATCTCATTAGAATTGTCTCCTACCTCATTACATTCAATGCTGACAAGACAAGTTTTGGATTCCTATAACCCTATAATGAAAAAAAATGGATAGCTAGAACATCATTTGATAGATAGAACAGCATTTCTCTTTAAACAAATCAATGATCTGAGCACTGATGGAGGGATTGTGTGTTCCTGGTGTGACTCGGGCAGTTGTTGTGGCCATCCTGTACCTGTCACGCAGGTGTGATATTCGGATTTACCGATCCTGTGCAGGTGTTGTTACACGTGGTCTTCCACTGCGAGGATGATCAGCTGTCCTTCCTGTCTCCCTGTAGCGCTGTCTTAGGCGTCTCACAGTGCGGACATGGCAATTTATTGCCCTAGCCACATCAGCAGTCCTCATGCCTCCCTGCAGCATGCCTAATGCACGTTCACGCAGATGAGCAGGGACCCTGGGCATCTTTCTTTGGGTGTTTTTCACAGTCGGTAGACAAGTCTCTTTAGTGTCCTGCGTTTTTAGAAATGTGACCTTAAATGCCTACTTTCTGTAAGCTGTTAAGGTCTTAACGACCATTCCACAGGTGCATGTTAATTAATTGATTATGGTTAATTGAACATGCATGGAAATCATTGTTTAAACCCTTTACAATGAAGATCTGTAAAGTTATTTGGATTTTTAAAACATTATTGTTGAAATACACAGTCCTGAAAAAGGGATGTTTCTTTTTTTGCTGAGTATATATATATATATATATAAAGTATATATATAAATATATATATATATATATATATATATATATATATATATATATATATATATATATATATGATCTGAACAAAAGAAGAAGTATAAAAAACTCTAACTTGGCTTTCACAGTCCCATTGAGGCAATATGCAGACGTTTTGCTGTTGGTATATAGGAGCCCCATTTGTGTTTCCTGATACGCTACTGCCAGATATTTTGTTGGTTGAAAGTCCTCAGTGTTAGTGTGTCACAGAGAGGATGTGCAGCATTACTCTCAATGGTATTCAGTTTTGTTTTAATTCTCTTCATTTCCACTCCCTCTGGAGTGCATCCTATAACTGAGCTTGCCCTTTTTAATTGCATGTTGATTTGGTGGGCCTCTCTTGAAGTTATGTTACCAGTCCAGCACACCACATAGAATATCACACTGGCCATCACCGAGTTACAGAAAATGTGAAGGATGTCACTTCCCATATTAAAAGAACGCAGGAAAAAGAGCCAGCTATATAGTTCCTCTGTGTTTCGAGACCAGTTCAAACTGCTATTAATGTGGATCCAAAGTGTTTGTAGGAGTGGACCACCACTACATCCACTCCATGAATAGTGACCCAACATAAAGACCCTTTTGTGCATCAAAAGTCAATGACCAGTTCCTTGATTTTGGTAAAGTAAAGATGCAGACAATTCTCTTTACACCAAGAAACAAACTTTTCCACCCTGAGTTCTGTATGATTGTTGCATTGTACAATATATTATTAGAAACTGATTAATTATTACTTTCTTCTTAATACAGGGTGCTATGCAAAGTGTCCAGATAATACACCATATCTGGATGAGAACACAATGACCTGTTCTACTTTGGATAATTGTACTTGTTTCCATAATGGAATAATTCACCCAGGAGAAACCATAACAAATGAATGCAATCAAACTTGGTAAGAATTTACTATTACTATATTTCAGAGTACATTGAAATATTTATTTTCAGGAGGTTATAATTTAGCACACTTTTCAAATCAGGTATGTTTAAAAAAAATCACTCAGATTTATGACATTTAATGTTCTGAGACTGCATCAGTATATGGTGAGATAAATTACCTAGTTAATAAAAGTAATATTTGATGGACATGTCAAATTAACTCAAATCTTAAATGTCATAATCTCCTGTTACTTTAATTTTCCAAACCTTTACCCCTTTTTTAAAGTTTTCTTAAACATATGGCTACCTTTATGAATAAAATATAAAATAAAATTTAAGTCAAACTTAATAACAAAGATTATTATTATTTCATAATTCCTGTAAAAAGCTCTTGTTCTGTTGCTTTCAGCCTGCCTCACATAATTGATCAGACTTTTGCTATTGCTTATGCCAGTGTACTAATCCAGAACAACAATAATTACTCAAAACTGGAAACTATGTATCACTGCCAAACCATTCAAATATCTATCATTTGTGCTTCTATAATATTTGAAATCAAACAAAATTTTAAACTAAACAAATCAACTAAATTATACCAAAAACACCACGAATAACACAAATGTATTACTTGCTGATTTGATTCCAGCCTTCAGTATTGTTTTAGCAGTATTAACTTCATGTCCCTGGGATTGTGCACTTCCATTAACCTATTATTTATCAATCTGAACTGGATTAACTGATTATTCAGTGGATAAGTAGCTGGAAGAAAAACTGTAGCCACATTCATTACAGCCAGAGGCTGAATGTGAAGCCTTGATTTATTTATGAGAGCTACAGTATGTAAAGTGCTGTATCAAAAGGTGATTAATCTGGTCTTTCTCAATCACCTCTCTTAATCAAATGCACAACACTATAAATTAAAATTACAGCTAAACTGAAAGGTGATTGGTTAAAAGCAAGCACAAATCTGGTACTGTATTTTTCATTTCTGAATCAATTCCAAGTGTTAATAATGAAAGCTTTTTTGCCTTGAAAAGGAAGCAGGATTTTTCTCTCTGTCTCTCTATTTTCCATTTCTTCATGATAGCAAATTCCTGACCTTCTGTGTGTGTGTGTGTGTGCTGGGCGGGGTACGTGTGGGTGTGTCTGTATGTTCTCTCATGTATTACCTCATAACTTCTTGCATACCACAGGTTGAGAACCACTGTCCTATTTTACTGTAAATATCATTTGTTGGTAAATGCCAAATGTCCCTCTGTCACTGCTTAATTAGTATTTAGCATTTTGGCGCACCATAATGTTTGGGACGTAGCAATGGTAGGTATATTAAAGCAGTCATATGTATCACTTTGTTGTAAATCCACTTCATGCAGTGACTGCTTGGAGTCTTCCATACATAGACAACACCAGGTGCTGAGTATCTTTGCTGGTGAAGCTCTGTCAAGCTAAGAATGAGCCGTCTTCAACTTCTGCTTGTTTCTTTGCTTGTCTCTTTTAAGTTTTACTTTCAGCACATGGAGGACATGCTCAGTTGAGCTTAAATCAGATGACTCTCTTAGCCATTAAAAATTTTTCCATATTTTTAGCTTTGAATAACTCCTGTTCTGCCTTAGCAGTATGTTTGGGATCATTATGTTGTTGTAGGATAAAGCACCTTCCAATGAGTTTGGAGGAATTCACTGGAACCTGAGCAGATAAGATATTTCTATACACCTTAGAATTCATTGTGCAGCTGCCATCAGCAGTTACATCATCAATGAAGATAATTGTGCCAGTACCTGTGGAAGCCAGTACATGCCAATCCATAACACCCCCACCACATTTAACAGATGAGGCAGTATACTTTGGATTTTGGGCTTTTGTCTCCACACTTTGCTCTTGCCATCATTCTGATACAGGTTCATCTTTGTCTCATTTGTCCACAAGACTTTTTTGATAACTGTAATGTGGCCATTCTATTTTTGTCGCTGAATAGTGGTTTGCATCTTGCAGTGTGGCCTCTGTATTTCTGTTTATGAAGGCTTCTGTGGATAGTAGTGTCTGACGAAGATACATCTACTTCCTGAAGACTGTTTCTGATTTGTTAAGACACGCGTTTGGAGTTTTTTTTACCATAGTGAGGATTCTTCTGTTATCGGCAGTTGGAGGTTTTCCTTTCCTTACCAGTCCCTTTGTGATTACTGAGCTCACCAGTGCATTCTTTCTTCTTAATGATATTCCAGACAGTTGATTTAGGCATTCCTATGGTTTTACTGATGTCTCTAATAGTTTTATTCTTGTTTTTCAACCTCATAAACGCTTTTTTTGACTTTCACTGGAATAGCTCTTGTCCTCATGTTGAAAAATGACAACTACGGACTCCAAAGGTAGTCTGTATGTAGTAGCTAGCCTAGATTCCGTATGCCTGCACTAATAAAACAATGATACACATTTGAATAATCACGAATACCCATGAAACCAATTGTTTCAAAAATTATGGTGCCCTGAAATGGGGGTACAGTGTATAAAAAGTGTCATTTATATATGGTGTTACTGAAATGTACAGTATGCAAATACCCTTAAAAGAAAGTCTGCAATATGCACCTTAGTCATGTTTGAATTGTTTGATTTGCATTTTTAAACTGTAGAGCAGAGGTGTAAATCAATGAAAAACACGGAGGGCACTGTATTTATATGTCATACATAGTACTAATAAATTAAATTCAGGATCACTGGACCTTAATTCTCACATTGGGGGTTTCACACAGGGCCAAACCCTCAGCTGCATCTGAACTTAAATCCCTCCTGGATTGCATGGAGAGGCAGTTAAGCTTAATGAGAACTTTTTTTATTCAAATGACTAATGTTCAATGACTATTTTCAATGTTCAAATTCAATTTAACCAGAGTTCTATTACGGCGTAAATGAGTCTGAATCTTAAAAAATTATCAGTTTATTCAATACTTTAAAATATAAACAAGATAATCTTCTTGCATTGAACCATTGCATTGAATTAATAATCTTTATTGACACTAAGCATTAAATGACATTTTACATTTTTTTAACAGCACATGTACAAATGGAGTGTTGTCATGTACAGGTAAGTTTAATTTTTATTCTTGTTAGTTACCAGAACTTCTCTGATTTAAAATATATATCAACTGTACACAGCATATTCTAAATATTAATACTGTCCTTCAATGTGAAAAAGTTTAATAGACAAAGTTTCAAAATTGGTGTTGCTTGCTTTTTTGGTAAAAAATGGTTACACTTAAGGCTACCTTAATATTAAAAAATTAACAAAATTTCAAACAATTTCCATTGTACAGTAATGCAATATCAATTGTTTTTTTTATTATTTTTTAAATAGTATTGGGTAGTGAACATTGAACCATTAAATAGGACTGCCATCTGTAATTTTCATTCTTTTAAAAATAAGCTAAGTAATGAAATTAAATTTAAAGCTTCCTGCTTTGAAATCATGTTCTGATGTGTCACATTCAGATGGATAAAATATTGTTTTACTTTTAGTATTACTTTTTAGATTATAATATTCATGTGAAATATAAGACTTTTTTTTTTTTTAACAGGCCCACCACCAACGTCAACACCGACACAACCACCCACAGAGCCAGAGCCAACACCGACACAACCCAAAACACCACAACCACCCACAGAGCCAGAGCCAACACCGACACAACCCAAAACATCACAACCACCCACAGAGCCAGAGCCAACACCGACACAACCCAAAACACAACCACCCACAGAGCCAGAGCCAACACCGACACAACCCAAAACACCCACAACCAGAGCCACAGACACAACCCAAAACACAACCACCCACAGAGCCAGAGCCAACACCGACACAACCCAAAACACAACCACCCACAGAGCCAGAGCCAACACCGACACAACCTACACAACCACCCACAGAGCCAGAGCCAACACCGACACAACCTAAAACACAACCACCCACAGAGCCAGAGCCAACACCGACACAACCCAAAACACAACCACCCACAGAGCCAGAGCCAACACCGACACAACCCAAAACACAACCACCCACAGAGCCAGAGCCAACACCGACACAACCCAAAACACAACCACCCACAGAGCCAGAGCCAACACCGACACAACCCAAAACACAACCACCCACAGAGCCAGAGCCAACACCGACACAACCCAAAACACTACCTCCACCAACTGAGTCACAGACATCTCAGAGGAAACCCAAAACATCACCTGAGCCAACACTTCCAAATCCAAAAACAATGCCAACAACAACAACAACAAAACCTCAAACAGCAAGACTTTTGTCAACTACAGGTATGTAAAATTAAAAAAAAACACAATTTTTGCTGTGATTCTAAATGAAAATGAAGGTTAGCAGAAAAATGCCTTTCAATTTAATTTGAAGTTAATATACAATATCATTAATAGTACAGTGTTGCAATGGTTATCGCTGTATGGAGTTCAATTACTTTTTCTGTGCATTTGGCATGCTTTCTTGGTATTCATCTTGGTTTTCTGAAGGTACTCCAGTTTTCTCAAATTTACCAAAGATATACATAATAGGTTATTTGGTAACTATAAATGTGATCATTGATGGGTGTATAAATAGGAATGCCCAAGAGTTGAATGATGCTCCATACAGGGCTGGCCTCTTCATAGTGCCCTCTGTTTCCTGCTTTCTTAAAATGAACTAGGAAGATTCATAGAAGTGAAGACGGAACAGTTTTCTCCTGCATCTAGCTGGGGAATCGTGGGGAATAGATGGATTTTATAGTATTTTGAGTGCTGCGTTTTGGAATCATTCACGTGTAGATTATAATTTTCCCTTAAGTTTCTGTTAGTTTGCATATTCTGTTTAAGCAATTTAAATTAACCTGTTTCATATATACTTTTTAGGTCTTCCCTGTTCTGGTACATGGACTGATTGGGTTAACAAGAATTCTCCAACTCCAGCAAATGGTGGGGACCATGAGACCACAGACAGTCTTTGCTCTCCAGGAAGCAAAGTTGAAAACATTCAATGCGAGCCTGTAAACCCTAACCAGTTAATGCAGAATGTAATATGTAATAAAGAAAGTGGTTTAATCTGTCACAATGGTGACCAAAGTCTCAAAAACAATATACACATGTGTGCTGATTATCAGATTAGAGTCTGCTGCAGTAACACAGTGCCAACAAATCCACCACCTCCAACACCCACTGAAATAGTTACTCCTTCACCTCCTTGTATATGCGAGGGCAATCAGGAAAATACCACTTTTGTTTGTGGGGAAACATGGATTGATGGTTGCTCTAATTGCACATGTGTAGGACACAACTTGATTGAAAGAATTCCATTTACCTGCCCTCAAATTCCAAAGCCAAAATGTGACAACGATTTGGAACCTGATTTAATCTCTGATGGCTGCTGTCCAACATATGACTGTGGTTGTGAGTATACTAAAGTTTCTCTATTAAAACAAGCTTACATTTAATTTATTTATTTTACAGGTGCTTTTGCTCAGTGTAGCATACCTTCTGAACAGTTATGTGTTGTTGATTTTTTCCAGGCAAGTGTGAGGTGTTTGGAGATCCTCATTATCTTACATTTAGTGGAGTTCAGTATGCCTTCTTGTCGGACTGCACTTACATTCTAGTACAGGAAAAAAAAACAGTATATGGATTCTCAGTTGCTGTGGACAATTATTATTGCATACCAGGTCTCAAAGCATCCTGTGCAAAAGGAATGTTTATAACCTACCTCAACAACAGTCTGACACTCACTATAACAAAAGGAAACATTTTGGTAAGATTTAAACTATATTTTTCAGAAAGCAATAGCATTATAGTTTTTACGAAAAGTAAATTTATAGGTCAGATAGTTCCACATTATTAAATCTGTTAGCAAAAGCAGACAATCTGCCAGCATCATAAATTCATGATGCTGGCTTTCAAAATATAATCATATCAACTATAACTTTCTTTTTTCTCACTTACATTTTCCTTTACTTGAATTAAAACACTGAAAAAATTCATTACAGTGAACATGTTATATGATCTGCTGTTTTATGCTAGCATTAATAATTACATAGTTAAAAAATAGTATTAGTCAAATAAATAATATCTATATTGAATGCATTTAGTTGCTTATACTGGAGCAGGACAGAAGGAACTGCTTTCTGCATCTACATTGTCCTGCTCATATAAGACATTTATTCTTGGCTTTTTGGTTGTTTTCCTATTTTTCAATATTGACCCATTTTCGTAGCCAGGCTATATTAGCCTGGGCTTGTTCTTCTATTGGCTTTTGTTGTTTAGGTACAGTATCAAATCATTTTCACTTTACATGTTCAGGCAGCATTCTAATTTCTTGCATTTTTGAAATGTTTTTTTCTTTTAGTCAATACTCAATGGCAATGTTGTAAAACCACCAATTTACTTAAGTGGAATTCAAATGCAAACTACTAAAACTGTAGTGACAGTTTACATTGAAGATATTCGAACCTTTTTGTCACTTTCCATATACAATACAATCAATATCCAAGTACCAAGACAGTATTTTGGAGGCAATACACAAGGGCAATGTGGTATGTATGATTGCTTACTTTCTGTTGTGGGAATTTCAATCACAAGTCAGTAACTGAACGTTGCAATTAGCATTAAGTTTTATTTAACTGAAGTTGCTTAATGTTATAAGAGCAAGTCATTGTATAAAATGTGCTCATTTATGAAGGAAGAATTTTTGTATAAGAGCTTTCAATATATTTACCTTACTTTTATTTTATTTACAAATCATTTCCTTACTTCAAATTTTAAAAATGGATTAGAACAGTAACTTTTAAAATGCCTTTTTGTAGGGAGAGTGGTTGACATAGCAGTTGAGTGTTTAAATATTTAATTTAAAGCCAGCTTGCTGAAGAAAGAGTTGACTTGGACATCTTGATTAGACTGTCTAATGCACATTAATATGTTGTTGCAAATGTGTCCATAGAAAATATACTGTAAAAACAATTCAAGAACAAAGTTTGATATATTGCTTCTCAAAGTAAGTATTATCAGAAAGCAATGTAATATGTACACTTGTATATATATGTGTAAAGTTTAGTTCCCTCAAGTAATGCAATTTGCTCAAGGTGACACAGTAAGTTAGAGACTTAGTGGCTTTTGGCTTAAGCTCATATAACGTATGACACACTAGCAAACAGTGGTATGAAGAAGTGACAGGTATTTGTTGAAGTAAGTATCATGGTTGTTTTTTTATTAATGGCTGTTCTTAAACTACACTTTAATATTATCTATCCATCTTTTGTAAAATAATACATATAGTGTATTTAAAAAAGTGTTCTTTTTCAGGTGAATGTGGTGGGCATTCATGTATCCGCAGAGATGGAACTCAAGAACCAGATACTTGCTGTGACAAAACTGCTTATGAATGGATAATCAATGATCCTACAAAACCATCATGCAAATCAGCTCCTAAACATGTCCCTTGTCAAGCTCAGAGTACTTCTAAACCCACGACAACAGTGACAAAAGAAAACACAAGTAAATCATCAACTAAAACAAGCACTAATTCAAAGCAAACTACTACAGTACCACATAAATCAATTACGACAGTGCCAACAATAAAACAAACTACTAGAGCACCACATAAAACAACTACGACAATGCCAACAACAAAACTGCCACCTAAAACAACACCAAAACTACCCAACATACCAATTTGTGACATATTAAATAACACGTGAGTATACATTTTATTTACATATTTTATACTTTTGAAAAACCTTAACATCCATTTTGGAGAAAATAAAAAGGGAAGCTTTTCTTATGTGACCAATATGTAAATCAAACGTAAATGATTTTAATTATTTTTTGTAAACCTTATTTTTTTTTAGGATTTTTGATGAATGCCGAGCACAAGTAGACCTTACGGTTTATGAAAATGCCTGCATTTTTGACCATAATTTGTTAAACAACTCCCAGGTAGATTGCTCTAGTATTTCACGAGCTGCAGGCCGTTGTAAAGAAGCAAATATCTGTGTGAATTGGAGACATCTAGCAAATGGATCCTGTGGTATGTGTTTTTATGTACTTTTATCAGTAAAAGAGTAAACATGGTGTATTGTTTGCTAGTTCAAAATTGAGAAATGCTACTATATATACACACTACATATAGTGTCTCCTATTTGTGCTTGTGTGACTATATATATATATTGTATAGTATATAATCATATATATATATATATATATATAATTAAGGTTCTAATTTTAAATAGCAGAGTTATTGAGCAGTGCTATGCATTTTACTGAGCTGCAATATTCTGTGCCATTAAGAGTTGCTGCTGAGGTAGTGGAGACTTAGAAGTAAGACATTTGCTCTGCAATCTTGGTGAACATTTGAAGTTCTTTGTTTCATGTGACACTGCTCCATTTCCTGAAGAGAGTAAATGAGAGAGGAATCATTCATTCCAGACCTTGGAAAGTGTTTGGTGGAGATTGGTTACTTGGTGCTGCCCATCCATCCATCCTCTTCCGCTTCTCCGAGGTCAGGTCGCGGGGGTAGCAACTTAAGCAGAGAGGCCCAGACTTCCCTCTCCCCAGCCACTTCTTCCAGCTCTTCCAGGAGAATCCCAAGGCGTTCCCAGGCCAGCCGGGAGACATAGTCCCTCCAGCGAGTTCTGGGTCTTCCATGGGGCCTCCTCCCGGTTGGACGTGCCCGGAACACCTCACCAGGGAGGCGTCTAGGAGGCATCCTGATCAGATGCCCGAATGACCTCATCTGACTCCTTTCGATGCGGAGGAGCAGCGGCTCTACTCTGAGCCCCTCCCGGATGACTGAGCTTCTCACCCTATCTTCAAGGAAAAGCCCAGACTCCCTGCAGAGGAAACTCATTTCAGCCGCTTGGTGCTGCCCACTGGTTTAAATTATTAAAATATGGTAAAATTATTTGATATACTCTATAAATATTACTAATAGTTCCCACAATTCCTGGCAAACGATATTTAATTGAAGAAACTGGGGAGTTAAACAGGTTCTTTTTCATAAATTCTTTCTTTTGTAAATTATAGAAATGGTGTGTTGCAGAAATTCCATATTTAAGACATAGTCGATCAAAGGGTGCATCCACATTATCAATAACGAGTAATTGAGCTCCATGAATTGAACACCGTATAGATTAAAATGAAATATATAACTACCCTGCATGGGATTAGCAGAAAAAAGTATTTATGCCTAAATGTAGTTCTTACTTTGCTTTGATACTATGAGTGCGTAATGTGCAACCGGATTGATAGGAAGTTAGAAATAGTTATTGATAATTGGAGTACAAGACAAAATATATACAGGGAATAAACTGAGCAAGAAAGGAATGTGCAGTTCCGTTACTTTTTAAGTCCTTCAATAGTCTCATAGCACAAATATTAACCAAACAATAAAACAGCCACTGGCTATTACATAATGGCATACCACCCATTGCTTTAGATTTTCTCTCTAATGTTACATAAAGCAAGTTGACTGGGAAAAGCATGCCCGTATTTAAACCAATCTTTGAACCCAGAGATGCTGTAAAATTCAATAAACAAATGTAAAACTATGGGAAATTTGAAATGAGTCATGATATCAACACAGATGGATACTTTTTGCTTCATTCCTTTCCTTATATATCCAAATAGCTGACGTTTGCCAAAGACAGCAACAGGGAAGATACTGTAGCAACTGCAAAATGAATCAGCAATAACAAACTGCCATGTCTCGTTCCACAATTTTTACATATCCATATAGTAATCCATATATAGAGTGTTTTGTCAATTTGACTGGAGGTTTCCGGGCTAGAGTATACCAGACCTAACTACACAGAAATATCAGGTGCAAAGCCAAATCTGTGCAGTGTAGTAGAGACATAACTTCCATTCCATTCTCTCAAAAGGTTTTTTTTAAAATCCAAAGTTAGTCTTCTAGCAGCTTGAATTAAGAGTCATCAAAGGTTTGGCAACATAGGCTAGTTTTTAATAAAACCAGTTCAATCTTGTGACATTGAAGGGAGCACCACTTTTTCTGTTCTTTTAGCCAAAACCTTAGTCACAACCTTAACATCGCTGGTCAATAACAAGACTGGCCTGCAGATGAAATTGGCCTGTTCTATAGAAACTAGCTAGAATGAAATTAATGCTAAAACTGCAATAGAACAGAAAGAGCACATGATCATAGAAGTGCATATGATATTATTTATCTTGATTTTCAGAATACTTTTGATATGGTACCATATGAAAGGCTTGTGATCAAAGCAAAAAGGTGGGGCATCAAAGTGTAATCTATAGACATATACAATGTAAAAGGCGCTATATACACGCATGACCCGACACAGACTGACACAGAGGCATGTGTAAAATCAACAAAATGATTTTATTTCTTCTTTAGCTGAGGTCCGCGTCTTCCCCCGGAGTCCGAGGTGCCGCTCCAACCCGGGGGGGGCTGCCATCTAGCATCCAGGGGGAGGTATTGGGTCTCCCAAGCTTGCTCCCCCGGAACATATACGGCAGGGATGTCCCAGCTGGGCATGGGCCCCAGTCATCCATCACAACAAAAAGTAGCGTATAACCATAAATAAATGATAGAGAATGTATACATGGCGTAATATTCAGGTGCAATCGAGCACTTCATTAATTTTGTCAAAGAGACTGTTATTACATTTTTGTTGACTATGTAACTGATTTCAACCAGCACAATCATACCTGAGCCCTATTTTTAAGTTTATGATATTGTAAAATGCTATTAAAAACAGGTATTTTATGCACTCTACCATTACATACAGTTACATTTTAATCTCACTATTTTTGGATATTACTCATTGTTACAAAATATTAAGAAACAAAATATGAAACTGTAAACTAATCTCTAACTGAAATCGCATAGACTGTTTTGATCTTTTAAGACAGGAGTATGAAAATTAGACAATGCTTTTCAAACGAGAATTTCAAAAATCTGAAATTTTTAAAAAAATCTGAAATTTTAAATGTGTACAGTTCATTCTATTCAAGATATAGCAAAGAAAGGTGAACTTTCCTTACAAATTTTCTTGGGAGGTTTTTTTGGAGGATACACTAAACATAAACATAAAAATGTCTACATATGTAATGACAGGTTTGAAACTTGAACGTACACCTTATGAGAAGGATCTAGGAATCAGGGTGTACTTTGCAGTATCTATATCCATGTATTGTACATAAATCCTTCTTCCTGTTTATCTTTTCTCACTTCCGTGTGGGGGCGATGTCCTTGATCAGACTTCGCTATACAGCTCGGTCCTGCACCTCCTCAACAGTCAAACCCTTTTCTTTCAGATCTTCTTTTGCTTTAATCATCCACCTCCACCTTGGCCTCCCTCATTTTCTCTTCCCCTATACTTCCATTCCCATCACTCTTTTACCAACATATTCATGATCTCTCCTCATTACCTGTCTATATTACTTCAATCTACTTTCATGTGCTTCTTTAGATATCTCTCCCATTTTTGTTGTACCCGTGATTGTTGCATTTCTTATTCTGTCCTTTCTTGTAACTCCAAACATCCATCTCAAAATTCTCATTTCTGCCACATCTAACTTCTTCTCCCGCTCTCCCTTTACTGCCCATATTTCAGCTCCATACATATTTTCTGGTCTTACCACTCTCTTAAAAAGCTTACCTTTAACCTTTGTCTTAATTCTTCAATCACACAATACTTGAGACTGTCTTCTAATTTTTCCATCCACACTACCACCTATGGGTTATCACTGTATCTACTTTGCCACCTTGGGCTATCACTGATCCTAGATGCTTAGGATCCTAGATGTCTTTTCAGTAGTCATTAAACCTCATACATTCTGTCTTCTTCCTAATTATCTTCAATCCTCTATCCTACATTTTTGCAACTTCCTTTCCACTTCCTCTTTTTTGCTGCTACACAACACATCATCATCAGGGGGAATGGTATTTTATCCCATGACTCAACACATCTATAAATTGATCAAATAGGTAAAGACTTAAAAAAGATCCCTGGTGTGGACCTACTCTAACTGGGATACTGTCTGTTAGCCTAACACTGTTTTTTTCACTCCCTCATATATATATCTTCATATATATCCTGGACAATCCTCACATACTTCTCTGGTACTCCTTTCTCTCTTATGCACCTTCAGACCTCTTAATGTAGCACTATATCATACGCCTTCCCCAAATCTATAAACACCACGCAAACCTTTCTGCTTTTTCTGATGGTCTCTATGAGCTGTCTCAATGAAAAGAATGCATCAGTTGTTCCTCTCCCTGGCATAAAACCAAACTGCTCCTCCCCTGTGGTGGCCTCTTCCCTAAGCCAGCTCTCTGTAACTCCTGGCCAAATTTTCATTGTGTGTGACATCAGCTGTATCCTACTGTAGGTTTCATAATCCTTAATATCACCCTTCTCTTCATAAATGTTTACAATCACACTGTTCTCCACTCCTGTTGTATTCTCCCCTGTTTATAGCTCTTTTTCATTAGATCCCACAACACAATTTCTCCCTGTTCTCCCAACCTCTTCCACACTTCTGCTGGTATTTCATCTGGTCCTGCTGCCTTTCTATATTTGACTCTTTTTAGTGCCTGCTTTACTTCCTCCTTCCTATTCATTGTATTAGCCCATCATTTGGGACTCCATTCCCGAAAGCTATGCTTGGAGTTTCTTCATTCAACAGCTTTTCAAAATACCTCTCATATTCATTTAAGATCACACCCTGCTTATCTTTCATTTCATAGCTTCACTATTCTAAAAATCATTCTCTCTCCCTCTTGTGTCTCCAATTTTTCATATAGCTCCTCCAAACTTTATGTCTTAGCTCTTGCTACTGCCCTCTTTGCTTCCTTGTTTGTCAGCTTATACGGTACATTTCGTTATCTTCCTCCAATGTCTTCTTTGACTCCATCCTAGCCTTTATCATATCCTGTACTTCTCTTTTTCACCACCGTATTTCTTTGTCTTCAGGTGGACTCCTTCCTGTCATCCTACCAATTCTTTAATCCAGCTATCTTACGATGGGTTGCTAAGTTAATTAGTTATTCTAAATTTGCTTATACGTATGTGTATTCTGTAATGGAACAGCTTCCTTTTCAAGGTTGGATCCTGCGTTATGCCTGCTTCTGCCAAGACAGGCTCTGGATTTTTGTGATTCTTGTAATGATAAAAGTGGCATGAACAATATTTTCATTTATCTGTATTAAATTAAAGATAACACAGTTATGCAATAGGTCGAAGACTTTCAGCAATCCAGTTCTTATTGCTCACTTCCAAGACTTGATGTTAATATTAGACAATACACTGATGCAGTCCAAATGAGTGTAGTTATGTGTGTACTTTCCTGAGATAAATTAGCATTCTGTCTAGAGCTGGTCTCTATGATTGATCTGTTCAGAAAATGAAATAATGCAAGTGTGCATATCAAGAAATATACCTTAGAACATATTCCTCATCCTGAGTATACTTTCTGATATACGCATAAATATGATGTTGAAGACGTTTTTCTTTGTTTTATCAAATATTTTAGTCAGATATATATTTACTTTGTACAGAATCGTATTATAAGATTTGCCTTTAAGTTACTTAAAATTATCTGAAATTAGTTCCAGCAATGTTGCACATATAATATTTCTTGAAATATGTTAAATCTATTTTTTTTTTTGCACAAATGTGTTTCATTGATAATCTTGACTTTGAAATACAGTATATAAATGCCAGTATTTTATTTTCAAATAATATAAAAATATGGCAATCCCCTGCTTATGTTGCTTGAGTGGGGATTTACTGCTTTGAAATATGTTAAAGAATAATGCTCTGCTTTCCTAACTTCATAGTCAATATCTGCTTGGAAATGCTTAAGTGTGTACAGCACATTAAGTGCTTCATATACCGCATCTTCTAGTATTTATAATAAAATAATGATATACTCTATAATTAGTAAACTGTTTTTTTTATTTAGTAGAAATTTTTAGAATATATATATTCAAGATTGCTTAAGCAATGGTCTTGCCACATTGGAAATAAGTTTGGAAACATGAAAAGAAATTGCATAAAACATTTTTCTCCCTGAAATATCAAAATTGTAAGCTTTATATTGGATTGTTTCACTTGCAATACAATATATAGTGACTGGGCTGCATGTAAGCCTTTATTTTTAGAATGAGATGTTTAAGAAATTATACACACAAAAAGATAACCATTCAAAGACATTTTACTACACACAGATAACATTATAATAATACACATCTTAGCAAGCAAAATCAAGACAACTATTGGATAAGAACTTACAAAAAAAGATACTGCTGCAAATAATTTTGGACAAGCAAAATTACTTTGTTTTTAAATGAATTCACTTCAGAAGCAAACATTTTAAATTAAGTGTAATATAATGGAAAGTACTCAGTAAAGACTATTCAATAGTTGTAAAGTATTATTTAAAAGGATTTGGATAAATAAAGTACTTGGAGAGTGTAATTTCCCACTAGGCCTTTGGTGATAGCACCAAAATTAAAGTGCTGAATGGGAAACAAATATGAAAAGGTAATGATGAAGAAAATAAAAATGTAATCTCTTACCAATAAAAGGTGAGCCTATCAAAATAAGGAATGCTATAGTGTAGGATGCATGACATCCTATGTGTGCTTTTTAAAATATAGCTTGCTTCTCATCTGTTTGTATATTCTGCATTCTTTCTGCTGCCCTCAGCAAGGGTAGGGTTAGCAAGTTTGGAGGGGTAGGCTTTTGGAAGCCATGTCCTACAGCCAAGTGATTTATATTGCATTCCTTTACTTGTTATGTGTATGCTAATTTTAGAAATAAATGTTTTTTTGTCCACACTAATGACGCGGCAGTTCAAACTAAACAGATGAAGTGTCAGATTTGCCAGTTAAGTAGTGAAGTGGACCAAAACATAACTTTTTCTCTAAAATCGGTCGGATATTAGTTCCTTGCAGACACATGTAGCTTTTCATTATTATATTTAAGAGAACATTTAATTGGAAAATGAAGCATTGTAGATTAAGAGAACTATATACCCAGAATATGTGTATAAGATCTTAAAGGACTGAACAGCATCATTACATTTATGAATAAAAATTCCACACATATTTCCAATGATATATTTTCATGTATTAATCTTTTGTTAAAGACTTTTTTTTTCTTACTTTTGCAGACATATCATGTGATAAAGGAATGGTATTTGATGAATGTCATACAGACTCTGATGATTACTGTCAGGGAGGGTATGTATTATTTGGGCAGTGTATTTATTAATCGCTGCACTTTAGTAGATTATTAATAATAGATATTGTGTACCTAATCATAATATACATTTATTTATAATTATCATAAGTCCATGATATTTAAGTAGTAATGTAGAATTTTTAAAAGCTAAGATAAACTATTCACAACATCTTTAAATTCTGGGTATTTCTGAAAAGTCAGATATAAGTATTTAAAAATATCACCTAAGTACTTTCAGGAATAGTGTTTTAAAACTATTTACAAGAAAATGTATAATTTTAAGTTATATACCCTAGTTATCTGACCTGGTAGTACACCATATTTTGAACATAGCTGTTTGTCTTTGTCAAATGGATGTAAACTAATTTTTGCATTCTTAAAGTAAACTTTAGATTTCTAGAATAAACTGCATTTAATTATAAGTGGTCTCAAAATGTCCTTTAAATATATCTGAAAATAATAATCTCATTAAAAAAAGTTATCTTAAAATTGAGCTGAGAGATGAAAAAGTTGCATAAAACATATCTCAAAATGCATGCTAAAATACACTTAAGTCTTTCAGATATTTCTAATGAATTTAAGATACTGAATGAATTAGAGACATATCTTCTGTAAATATTAATTTGACTTGCTTACTTTATTCTGGAAGAAAACTTTGATTACTAGAGTAAAATACAATATCAAAATTGTATTTTTGCAACAAACTCTCAATTAAGTGTTGTAATCTCTATTAATTTACCCAGCATGTAAAATTTTAAATTTTAAAATTTACCCAGCATGTGGAATGTGCTTAGAACAGTATAACTCATCAACTCTTACCAATAATAGCTATGTTGGCCTTTTATTTATGAACTAGCCAAGGAGTAGACAAAATATTTTTCCAGTTTAAGATTTGTCACCCAGAAGTTCTCATTACTACAGACAAGTATGCTGTGTTTAGAGCTTCCTGTACCAAATGAATCAAATGACACTGCATGTTGCAGTCATTAGCAAAGGTCCCCTACAGTTCCAGGGACTTGGGTTAAATTACTGTCCTAATCATTGTCTTTGTGGAGTTTACACAGTATTCCTGTTGTAATGTGAATTTTATCTAGGGGCTCAATTTTCTTTAATATCCCAATATTCTTTAATATTAATTTTAATATTTAATATAAATAATATAATATTTAAATATAAATATAAATGTAATATTATTAAATATTTTAATATTTAATAATAATATTTTAATCCCAATATTCTTTAATATTAATTTTCTTTAATTATCTTTAATTATCCATTAGGTTAATTTATGATTTTAAATTGTCACAGTATGAAATAGTGTGGAAGTGTCCCTATTCCTGGCTCCTACTATCATGGATCTAAGCAGGTCTGGAAAAAGTACATGTGCATGTATGTACAGTACGTATGTAAAAAAATTGTCACACCATCTGAAATTCTCAATAAAACAAAATTTTGCTCTTATCAATACAACACTGAGGAATAGAAACCTGAGTTCAGTCCATGGCAATTACAGCCTCGGTTTTTGCCATTTTATAGAAACTTGAGCTTGAGCCTTGGCATTGATTACTTTCAAGTGAAATCTGTGAATATGCCCTGCATTCCAGAAATTCAGAAATGCTATGAATTGCAAAGAATGAAAGAGAATATTTTCCCATTTCTTTCAGTGAGATTATTTCATTTATTTTATTCCATAAGAATATGGATCCTTAACATTTTTACTATGCATTAATATTCAGAGATGATAGCCAACCACCGACATGAACACATGGGGCCAAGCATCACTGTTTCTTTTTTTGGCACCTGATCTAAACTAATGTAATAAATGATAGAAAATACAAAATGAATGTTTCATTTTTCATTGGAGTGGAGAACCAACCAACTTAAAACTGTATGTATTTCTTTCTGTAAATACTACTGTAGTGGCATAAAAATAAAAGGCAGGCTTGTAGTTAAAGCAGTACATTCCACATATATTCTGTTCTGTCCAAAACTGTACAGCATCTACTTGTAAGCTAAAATTACCTCAGTATTTTCAGGCAGTCTCTTGAAAACATTTTGGTGAACCACTCTTATAATTTAGAATCATCAGTAAATGTCTGTAAATATTAATTCTTTCAGCATGCAATACAGTGGCGGTAGCCTGGCAATGATGATGGCTGGGTGCTTCTGCCCAAAAGGTCTGATGCTTGCCGACAAGTTCAAAACAGTGTGTGTTTCAGAATGTCCCTGTAAGTATTTTAAGCTGTTTTATAGTATAACAGTCAAGAGGAGAGGTATCCAACAAAATAATTATTTGTCAAATGTTGTGATTTTGACAACGCTGGAGTGTTTCTGGTCATTTGACTCTTTAAGTGAACTGGGTGTAGTAAAGACTAACATGAGCAGGCTCCTAAGGAATGTGTAAAAAGGTTTACACAATGTGTGCAGTAATTGAAAAGTCTGTGGTCAGGCATTGAGATGATGGTAGTGAGAAAAGTTTAAGGATAACAAAGTTGGTAAAGTACCCCACATTAAGAACAAGGGCAGAAGTATATTCACTTATGGGCCCAGTGAAGTACTGTAACTGGAAAAGTCTGTATTTTGTACATGAGTGAAATAGCCAGATCGATCCATCTCTTAATGTACACGGTAAAGTATGCTGTTAAAAGAAAAAAGAAATGGATCAACATGTGCAGAGCTTCTGGGGTGTATAGGCTTATATACAGTATCTTTATATAGTGAATACACAAAGCTACACTAGTTAATGAATATTTACTATCCAAAAGAACATAACGCCAATTGTTGTCTACTAGCATTAGCACAGTTGCTGTAGCATATATCCTCTTGATAGCAGCATTAGAAAATGTGCACTGCTCAAATTTTTAATCACACCTTTAACCAAAAACACAATTTTAGAAGATTTGCTTTTTTACACATTCAAATTCTAAGTTTTCTATATCACCCTGTACGTATGTTGTTTATTTGCAATGTTTAAGTCATGTACTGATTTTTACATTCTTCTGTAAAGTACTTTATTGGCACATGCATTACTAAGCTTTGTTTAAAAATAAGATGCTGCTTGTGAGTATACAGTACACTGTATATTTACATTTTATTAGTTGATTATTTTATACTATGTGTACTTCAAAATATTTCTACTTCCTTTTAATTAAGAATAGCTTAACAAAATAAAATTTGAGGTAAGCTGATTTACAAGTTTATGACAAAAAATAATAAAATCTGAAATTTTGTTACATTAAATAGTTGCATATAATAAGATGGTACTATTAGTGTTGTGTAATAATGATTGATACTGTTTTATCACATATCATATATACTGTATATAGTATATGTCTTTAATTTTTAAACTAATAAATATTTGGAGAATATTTGGATTATTTTGAAGATTACTAGAAAAGTGTTTTCTTTTGACAAAAATGTATATTTAACACTAAAAGAAAAATAATTAAAAATGTAAAGAGTCTCATATGAAATATTGTAAATATTTTGTCTTTCTCGTATAGGCTGTAAGGGCCCACTTGGAGAGCCAAAAATGGTATGTACACACAGTTTTATTGCATGAGAAATATGTTGAGTATATTGTTCTTAATGTAATACTAGCCTGCTTCAGACAATGTATTTGTCAATTTAATTGTTAGATATTTAATGTAAAATATACAGTACACCACATTAAACCTAATTTATTTTGACTGTATAAGACGTCAATCCAAAAAGTTCATGCCAGAAGTGCACTGTTAAATAGCACCTTTCTTTTTTGAATAATTACAATAATAAAAGACTATTAGAAATGAGTACATTAGAGGGTCAGCTCAAGTTGGACGGTTGAGAGACAAAGTCAGAGAGGCGAGATTGCGTTGGTTTGAACATGTGCAGAG
This sequence comes from Polypterus senegalus, assembly GCF_016835505.1. NCBI lineage: Eukaryota > Metazoa > Chordata > Cladistia > Polypteriformes > Polypteridae > Polypterus > Polypterus senegalus. The sequence continues at coordinate 58,268,364 of NC_053161.1, forward strand.
GAGAGATGCTGGGTATACTGAGAGAAGGGTACTAAGGATAGAGCTGCCAGGGAAGAGGAAAAGAGGAAGGCCTAAGAGAAGGTTTATGGATGTGGTGAGAGAAGACATACAGGTGATGGGTGTAACAAAACAAGATGCAGAGGACAGAAAGATATGGAAGAAGATGATCCGCTGTGGCAACCCCTAACAAGAACAGCCAAAAGAAGAAGGAATAGTAAGAGATACTAAAGGCAGACTTTAGTGCATTCTGAGATGTCTTTAACTTCCCAGAGGTCATCCCTATACAGTATAGTACTTGTTTCCTCATGGATTTTTAACAGGGATGTCTAAGCAAAATATATTTGAATCGTAATTGACAGGTGATACTATAAGGTGGTCAGTGTATAGAACTTTAGAAGACTTTGTTGCTCTTTAAATTTGCATGCAGCATTTAATTTATCTTTTCTTTAGGTTGGTGACACATGGATATCCAATTGTCACATTTGCACTTGCAACAACCTCACCTTGACCGAAGACTGTCAACCTATTAAGTGTCCACCAGTTCCTAGTTGTTCAGATGGTGAAATCTTCGTGCCACAATATTCATCATCTGGTTGCTGTACAATAGGAAACTGTGGTAAGACTTTTGGATTTTGTAAAAAATCTTAAAAAGATGTTAGCATTACAAAAGAAATTGAATGTACTTAATTAAATATAATCAGCTTTTATAGAAGCCTTCATTTTGTTTACAAACGTACAACTCTATAACCTATGATGTTTCCATAAGTGCATTTTTATGCATAATTGCATAATTGTTTTTATGTAAAATATGCATCTGTGAGAGGCCGAATAAGTTCCAGAGTGAAAGTAGAATACAGTAAACACTAACTAATTTAGATCATTAACGAAAAAAATAAATGATCTGATAAAATCAGATGATGTGGGTCAATAAGCAATACTTTAGTTATTAAAGCTTTGTTTAGTATGTCAAAAATGACAAACGTTATTTTCAAAAACTGTTAATGATAACATACAAGTTTATTAAAAATATAAAGGTATGATATTTTATATGAGAATACAGAAAAGTGCTTGTTGACTTTATCTTCACAGTATTAGTTTTTCAAAAAGTACTGTATGACTGTCTACAATATAACACATATGCTTATTTTAAAATAGAATAAGTATGTATCCCATTAATCGTAATCTTTTTTTTTTTTGGTGTAATGGTATAAATTGCAAACAGACTAAAGGAAAAAAATTACTTTTTTTCTAGTGAAACAAACATGTGTTACCCAAGTCTCCAACGTAACTGTACAGTACAAAGGATGCACTGGAGTTGTACAAGTGGCAGAATGTCAAGGCCAGTGCCAGTCTGGAGCAAGGTACTGTATTATTAAAGCGAGTTTTCCTTACCAACTAAGCTATTTTGTTTTCTGTAACATTATGTAAAGATAGACATGTGTAAAAAAAAAAAAAAAATTTCACAAATACATTTGTAATGTCTAGTTAGTTGCGGTAATAAGAGCGTAGAAAGCACAACGTGTCCAGCATGCAGTCGTCCAGCCGAGAGCGCACATTCGTGCAGATTACGCCAGCCGCTGAGAAAGCATGCTCTGCCTTCACTGAAGTAGGCGGCACAGTTATCAGGTACTGATACACTTGTTCTAAACAACGCCCACGCTTGCCATTGCTCTGAACCACCGCCATTTCAGCATTTACTGATGCATCCAGTTTCTTGTCATCAGTCTGTGATGGCAAGTTTCTTGGCACAGATAATGCGGATGCAACAGACTGACACATTGCAATTTCAAGTTGCTGTTCAAAGCTGTTGTCTGACAGACTTCAATGAAGTCTTCAGTTTTCAACTATAACTCTGTTATTTCTTGATCGATGTTTACACAGGGATTATATATATATATATATAATTTTTAATGTAGGTAGATTATATCGACCTGGTCATTTTAAAAGTACTGTGGGCACCCTGGTCTAAACCATAGAGACTATACTTGTCTATGAAAAGCTTTAAGGCAGCCAGGCAGTTTTCTCACAGCTACATGGACCTCACATCTGTTTCCAGGCTAGTCAGTGTCAATGCACATTTGTACAGTTTGTCTATGGATACTTTGATCTCCACCCACATCCAAAAAAAAATGTGTGCCTGTTCAGTTGATTAGCGGCTATATTTGGGGTCTGCCATGTAACATGCAACCCACTCAAGCTTTATTCTTGCCTTTTGCATTCTGCTTCAACCTTCATGACTCTTCGATAGAAAAAAGAGGGCTCAAAAAAGGAAGGGAGGATTAACAAGTGTAATTATTCAGCCTTCAGTGGAAATCTACTGCAGTAGAACAGCTCTAAGTGATCATTGTCAGATAAGTTAGAGTATCATTTAAAATTCAAATCATTCATGTCGCCTAAACATTCATTTTTGTTTTCTAGTATAAAACAGTAAGTAGAATAATCAAAATCAATGTCAAAATGTCTGTATTACTTTCATATAGCTACATAATATTAATGAGAATTTCAGGTTTGTTAAACTACTATAAACCCACCTACACTGGATTGGTAACTAAAATGTGTCATTTTATTTCCCAGCTTTTCTGCTAATTCAGGAAAAATGACCCAGTCATGTACCTGCTGTCTGCCAAATGACACAGAAAAAAGAACTGTTCGATTAAACTGTCCTGGATCCAGTGTATCAAACTACAATTATTCATATGTTAATAGCTGTAGATGTTCTCCATGTTCTGATGATTAAATCAATGTCAAAATCTATTTCTGCCAGGAACTGCACACTTAAACATTTTTGACTGTCTAGTATTTTGCTTTGTTAAAGTGTTTTCTCATTCTTGTATAATGTAAATTTCATCTGTATACAAAAATGGTCTATTTTGTATAAAATCAGTGACAGAAAAAAATCCATGCTATAGCTTTTTAGTAGAACACCTAAATTAATATAGACCTTAGAGTTTGAAATTGCATTTTTTAAATGAAGGAAGTTTTATCTATTCTGTACATACTGAAAAATTGATACACATACGTATATTTTTTAAATGCATTTTTCAGCTTTTTTTTATCCTTGTCTGGTGAATGCTGTACAAATGATTTGTGGGAATATTCAAACGTAATAAAAAATACTTGCATACAATGAATATGAAGTTATCAAATTATTTTAGATAAAATTTTATTATGCACAAACCATAATTTTTGCAGTTGTATTTAATTTTGTTACTTCATGTGAAAATAAAAAGGCCTATCATTTTTGCTGAACAGCAATTCCTTTTGCTATTCACGTTCTGCCATGTTAAAGAAAACTATTGGAATCTGCCTTGACTGGAGACACACGTACACCCAACATGTTCTGTGAAAATGCAGGTAATGAGTCACATACTTTTTCAGCCAAACTGCATTATGAGTAAACATTTTAAATATAAAATACAATACTTACAATATTTAAAATGTAAATTTAGCAAACTGGGTATGGCAATAGTCTGAATGTTGGTCAAAAGATTACCATACAGTTAAATTTCTCCAAAGCATATAAATTACTGTTACGCATGAGTTAATATGCTATACTAAAGACTAGGCTGATGTTTCAAGTGTTCTTTAAGGCCATGGAAAATACATCCATCATTTGTCCTCTAATGAATATGACATGACTACAGTGAAGTAAAAAAGATACTTATTGTTTCCCAAAATAAAACTATTTCATTCATAGGTACACATTGGGGAAGTCAACTTGTAACAAACATGAAGCATCTCATCAAAATATTTTTTTGTTGTGATTTATTCTAGCATGTCTCAAATATATCCCTATCAAGAAAAGAAGTAGGACAAAGGAAATAATTTTAAACCATTAGCTATATTCCCCTCTTCATTATTAGACTAACAGAAAGGGTGGATTAAAAAGAAATAAATATTTATGATCCTTTGGCAATCGGTGCCTGCAATGACATTTAGGGCAGATTAATGCCATTTTTAAATCAAAACACCATCATCAAACAATGTTGCAAAATTAATAAAATGAATGCAGAAAATATCATTTAAGGCTATTATGAATATTTTGAAAATAAGTGTTGCATAATTGTTGATCTTTACATAAACCTCTATGTGTTTGCTGAAAAAAATTAAATGTTGAACTTTCCAAAGAATCTTTTAAACTGTGTAACAACTACTCCGTATTTCGCAGAATTTAATTCCAAGCATAATCACCGTAAAGAAAGAGTATCAGTTTCTGTCTGCAAAGCACATGAGTGGCCATGTTTATGCCTGTGCACAAGTTTTACTAAACTCTAACGTGGTTTAAGCATTACAATTATATTGTATACTTCATTTCATGAATGTAAACGAAAAACTATTTTCAATTAACACAGATCTTGATGATTTTAATTTTGTCGACATGTTAAATGGTTCCCACAGACCCGAACACAACGTAAATGTTAATATTTCAAAGAAACAATCCTTGTTTACTTTGATGTATGACACAACGTGATGGCAGAAACACTCTGAACTTCACAATGATGCATATTATTTGGTTTGATGTACTTTTTTTCCTTCTCACTTTTATCGCTTAATTTCTGAATGGGTCCTTCACCTGATGTTACTTTCCGGGCTTTGCCAAGACCTGCCGAAACCTTCCAAAAGTAATTTTACAAAGTCAGTCCTGAAATGACAGAGACGTCACTTCCTGGTCTTTAACTGCAAGTCTACAACTGCTGTAACGTATGGGGCTATGGCTCTGCAAGTGGATAGTATTGGAGACGAGAGGAGTGAAGAGGTTCAGAGCATGCACAGGATTTTTACAGCATGTTACCACACCCACCACATGATGAACCACCTAGATTAGGATCCGAGTGCTGCAGGTGACACCTCAGCATCACACCAGAACAGTATGAGATTTTACGGTGGATGGAGTGCCAGTCCTGCCACCAACCTCCAAGGTTTCCCTGTAAGTTGGAAGACCTACTTGCTGGGCCGGATGCAGGTTAATGAATGAAGCAATTACAAGTTAAGAGCTTTGATCAAGGGCCCAATGGAGTAGAGTCACTGCTGGCGTTTACAGGATCCAGGCGTAGATCCCTAGTCTCAGAGCCACCACTGCAAATTAACTTTTAACAAAACTGCAAATGTAGACTTTAAATGCACTGCTAAAGACTGCATTAATTAAAGGTTTTGGGCTTACATAAAAAAAAAACTGAATTAAAACTCCGCACATTCCGTCTTCATCAGTGGAATATACTTTTCACATTCACTTCTTCTCCAACCACATTAAAAAAGTTTTCCACAGCTAGAAAAGCTTTATTCATTGGGTAATAATATTTTGTTATTTGCATATACAGTATTAGCAACGCTCTATTGCTGCAGATTCAGAATAGATACCAGAAAATAAACAGCCATACCATGGTCAAAAGTTACATCAAAATGCCGCTCTAACTTAAGTGCCGCCTGAGGCAATCGCCAAGTCCCCTCATCACCCCACACCCCTCTTGGTAAGTTTGATTTAATTCTGCAGACATATTTCAAATAGATTAGCAAAATTCAACTGGCCTTAAGGTGTGTGTATTCAAACCTGTAGTGGCCTTGACCCGGATGCTTAATGAAATAATTGGCAGTTTCACCGCGACCCTGCTTAACATAAGCTGTATGTGCATTCTATTTTTAAATTGGCATAGTTGTGTTATGAGATTATGCGCTTGTATTAATTATGTGCCATTCCCCATAAGATACACTGCCTGCTGCAAATATTCACTCAATTTTATTTCAGATTTTGCAATTAGCAGATGCAATTTGGATAGTGGAAGAGTTGCACATTACTGAACCTAGTAGCACCTAATAGTGTCCAGCTTTAGACCTTCCGACATCACTTTGGAATTTGCCATAATAGATGCATGTAAACTTACAAAATGTTTATTCTTTACTTGATTGATAGATAGATTAGTACGTGGCTGTATTTATTCAAGAATATTTAAGTCTGAAAATGTCTGCAGCTTTATCATGTTTATTGTTTACTTACAATTTGTATTTTGTTAATGTGTTTTATACCTTTTTCTTGCGTGACATGTGGTGCTTGGAAATTTGACACAGTGCCACTAAATGTTATAAATTACTTTTGTAAGTTAAACTGACATTAACAGTGTCTGTATGTCATGCTCTATAAAAGTGTGCTAAAATTATGTATTAATTTTTCCAAGGTGGATAACATGAAAAAAGTACAGCAGAGGAACAAATTTTCAAAGCTATTGAATACCACCTGAATTATTCTTGGTTCATTTTCTTTATTTGGAAAACAATCAAAACCCTAAACTTATTTTCCCCATTCTTCTGCATGTTTAAATTTACACATTATAAAGCAGATAGATAGATAGAACTTTATTTGTCCCAAGGGGAAATTTAGCTATTCTAGTACCTTAATAATGCATTAAGACAGTTTCCATGATATTATGGAAATATCGAATGTGTTCTACTGTGCACATTGCTATTTGCTTCATCCTCTGGACTACTGTTTTGCACTGAATATACCACATTCTGTTTTTTCTAATTAACATGGCTTACGTTCTTTAGCTGTGGTTGGCTGCAATCATTGGTGCTTGTTCTGCCTGTATAAGAACATAGTATAATTTTTTATGACCACTGCCCTGGACATATTTTCCTATCAAGGTTTCTATAAATTATAAATTGTAACACCTCTGGTGTTGAGACAGTCAACACACCATACTAACAACATATAAAAAAATAATGGTCAGATTAACATGGCCTGGCCAATGTGCAGAACACATAAACTGTAAAAAAACATAATCTTGCATGTACAAAGTGAATCTCCTTTACACAACCTCAAGTGATGGATCATAACCTGCCTCCTGATGATTGTTAAATTGCTCAGGGAGCTGTGAAAATGTGTGTCTGTCCTACATGCAAAGTTGCTTTTACAAATTTTAATGTAGGCAGTAAGACAGAAATGAGTCAACAGGTGCTGCCAAGATTGAAACAAGATTGAAAGGTTGGTGACACATGGATATCCAATTGTCACATTTGCACTTGCAACAACCTCACCTTGACCGAAGACTGTCAACCTATTAAGTGTCCACCAGTTCCTAGTTGTTCAGATGGTGAAATCTTCGTGCCACAATATTCATCATCTGGTTGCTGTACAATAGGAAACTGTGGTAAGACTTTGGATTTTGTAAAAATCTTAAAAGATGTTAGCATTACAAAAGAAATTGAATGTACTTAATTAAATATAATCAGCTTTTATAGAAGCCTTCATTTTGTTTACAAGCATACAACTCTATAACCTATGATGTTTCCATAAGTGCATTTTTATGCATAATTGCATAATTGTTTTTATGTAAAATATGCATCTGTGAGAGGCCGAATAAGTTCCAGAGTGAAAGTAGAATACAGTAAACACTAACTAATTTAGATCATTAACGAAAATAAATGATCTGATAAAATCAGATGATGTGGGTCAATAAGCAATACTTTAGTTATTAAAGCTTTGTTTAGTATGTCAAAAATGACAAACGTTATTTTCAAAAACTGTTAATGATAACATACAAGTTTATTAAAAATATAAAGGTATGATATTTTATATGAGAATACAGAAAAGTGCTTGTTGACTTTATCTTCACAGTATTAGTTTTTCAAAAGTACTGTATGACTGTCTACAATATAACACATATGCTTATTTTAAAATAGAATAAGTATGTATCCCATTAATCGTAATCTTTTTTTTTTTTGGTGTAATGGTATAAATTGCAAACAGACTAAAGGAAAAAAATTACTTTTTTTCTAGTGAAACAAACATGTGTTACCCAAGTCTCCAACGTAACTGTACAGTACAAAGGATGCACTGGAGTTGTACAAGTGGCAGAATGTCAAGGCCAGTGCCAGTCTGGAGCAAGGTACTGTATTATTAAAGCGAGTTTTCCTTACCAACTAAGCTATTTTGTTTTCTGTAACATTATGTAAAGATAGACATGTGTAAAAAAAAAATTTCACAAATACATTTGTAATGTCTAGTTAGTTGCGGTAATAAGAGCGTAGAAAGCACAACGTGTCCAGCATGCAGTCGTCCAGCCGAGAGCGCACATTCGTGCAGATTACGCCAGCCGCTGAGAAAGCATGCTCTGCCTTCACTGAAGTAGGCGGCACAGTTATCAGGTACTGATACACTTGTTCTAAACAACGCCCACGCTTGCCATTGCTCTGAACCACCGCCATTTCAGCATTTACTGATGCATCCAGTTTCTTGTCATCAGTCTGTGATGGCAAGTTTCTTGGCACAGATAATGCGGATGCAACAGACTGACACATTGCAATTTCAAGTTGCTGTTCAAAGCTGTTGTCTGACAGACTTCAATGAAGTCTTCAGTTTTCAACTATAACTCTGTTATTTCTTGATCGATGTTTACACAGGGATTATATATATATATATATAATTTTTAATGTAGGTAGATTATATCGACCTGGTCATTTTAAAAGTACTGTGGGCACCCCTGGTCTAAACCATAGAGACTATACTTGTCTATGAAAAGCTTTAAGGCAGCCAGGCAGTTTTCTCACAGCTACATGGACCTCACATCTGTTTCCAGGCTAGTCAGTGTCAATGCACATTTGTACAGTTTGTCTATGGATACTTTGATCTCCACCCACATCCAAAAAAAAATGTGTGCCTGTTCAGTTGATTAGCGGCTATATTTGGGGTCTGCCATGTAACATGCAACCCACTCAAGCTTTATTCTTGCCTTTTGCATTCTGCTTCAACCTTCATGACTCTTCGATAGAAAAAAGAGGGCTCAAAAAAGGAAGGGAGGATTAACAAGTGTAATTATTCAGCCTTCAGTGGAAATCTACTGCAGTAGAACAGCTCTAAGTGATCATTGTCAGATAAGTTAGAGTATCATTTAAAATTCAAATCATTCATGTCGCCTAAACATTCATTTTTGTTTTCTAGTATAAAACAGTAAGTAGAATAATCAAAATCAATGTCAAAATGTCTGTATTACTTTCATATAGCTACATAATATTAATGAGAATTTCAGGTTTGTTAAACTACTATAAACCCACCTACACTGGATTGGTAACTAAAATGTGTCATTTTATTTCCCAGCTTTTCTGCTAATTCAGGAAAAATGACCCAGTCATGTACCTGCTGTCTGCCAAATGACACAGAAAAAAGAACTGTTCGATTAAACTGTCCTGGATCCAGTGTATCAAACTACAATTATTCATATGTTAATAGCTGTAGATGTTCTCCATGTTCTGATGATTAAATCAATGTCAAAATCTATTTCTGCCAGGAACTGCACACTTAAACATTTTTGACTGTCTAGTATTTTGCTTTGTTAAAGTGTTTTCTCATTCTTGTATAATGTAAATTTCATCTGTATACAAAAATGGTCTATTTTGTATAAAATCAGTGACAGAAAAAAATCCATGCTATAGCTTTTTAGTAGAACACCTAAATTAATATAGACCTTAGAGTTTGAAATTGCATTTTTTAAATGAAGGAAGTTTTATCTATTCTGTACATACTGAAAAATTGATACACATATTATATTTTTAAATGCATTTTTCAGCTTTTTATCCTTGTCTGGTGAATGCTGTACAAATGATTTGTGGGAATATTCAAACGTAATAAAAAATACTTGCATACAATGAATATGAAGTTATCAAATTATTTTAGATAAAATTTTATTATGCACAAACCATAATTTTTGCAGTTGTATTTAATTTTGTTACTTCATGTGAAAATAAAAAGGCCTATCATTTTTGCTGAACAGCAATTCCTTTTGCTATTCACGTTCTGCCATGTTAAAGAAAACTATTGGAATCTGCCTTGACTGGAGACACACGTACACCCAACATGTTCTGTGAAAATGCAGGTAATGAGTCACATACTTTTTCAGCCAAACTGCATTATGAGTAAACATTTTAAATATAAAATACAATACTTACAATATTTAAAATGTAAATTTAGCAAACTGGGTATGGCAATAGTCTGAATGTTGGTCAAAAGATTACCATACAGTTAAATTTCTCCAAAGCATATAAATTACTGTTACGCATGAGTTAATATGCTATACTAAAGACTAGGCTGATGTTTCAAGTGTTCTTTAAGGCCATGGAAAATACATCCATCATTTGTCCTCTAATGAATATGACATGACTACAGTGAAGTAAAAAAGATACTTATTGTTTCCCAAAATAAAACTATTTCATTCATAGGTACACATTGGGGAAGTCAACTTGTAACAAACATGAAGCATCTCATCAAAATATTTTTTTGTTGTGATTTATTCTAGCATGTCTCAAATATATCCCTATCAAGAAAAGAAGTAGGACAAAGGAAATAATTTTAAACCATTAGCTATATTCCCCTCTTCATTATTAGACTAACAGAAAGGGTGGATTAAAAGAAATAAATATTTATGATCCTTTGGCAATCGGTGCCTGCAATGACATTTAGGGCAGATTAATGCCATTTTTAAATCAAAACACCATCATCAAACAATGTTGCAAAATTAATAAAATGAATGCAGAAAATATCATTTAAGGCTATTATGAATATTTTGAAAATAAGTGTTGCATAATTGTTGATCTTTACATAAACCTCTATGTGTTTGCTGAAAAAAATTAAATGTTGAACTTTCCAAAGAATCTTTTAAACTGTGTAACAACTACTCCGTATTTCGCAGAATTTAATTCCAAGCATAATCACCGTAAAGAAAGAGTATCAGTTTCTGTCTGCAAAGCACATGAGTGGCCATGTTTATGCCTGTGCACAAGTTTTACTAAACTCTAACGTGGTTTAAGCATTACAATTATATTGTATACTTCATTTCATGAATGTAAACGAAAAACTATTTTCAATTAACACAGATCTTGATGATTTTAATTTTGTCGACATGTTAAATGGTTCCCACAGACCCGAACACAACGTAAATGTTAATATTTCAAAGAAACAATCCTTGTTTACTTTGATGTATGACACAACGTGATGGCAGAAACACTCTGAACTTCACAATGATGCATATTATTTGGTTTGATGTACTTTTTTTCCTTCTCACTTTTATCGCTTAATTTCTGAATGGGTCCTTCACCTGATGTTACTTTCCGGGCTTTGCCAAGACCTGCCGAAACCTTCCAAAAGTAATTTTACAAAGTCAGTCCTGAAATGACAGAGACGTCACTTCCTGGTCTTTAACTGCAAGTCTACAACTGCTGTAACGTATGGGGCTATGGCTCTGCAAGTGGATAGTATTGGAGACGAGGAGTGAAGAGGTTCAGAGCATGCACAGGATTTTTACAGCATGTTACCACACCCACCACATGATGAACCACCTAGATTAGGATCCGAGTGCTGCAGGTGACACCTCAGCATCACACCAGAACAGTATGAGATTTTACGGTGGATGGAGTGCCAGTCCTGCCACCAACCTCCAAGGTTTCCCTGTAAGTTGGAAGACCTACTTGCTGGGCCGGATGCAGGTTAATGAATGAAGCAATTACAAGTTAAGAGCTTTGATCAAGGGCCCAATGGAGTAGAGTCACTGCTGGCGTTTACAGGATCCAGGCGTAGATCCCTAGTCTCAGAGCCACCACTGCAAATTAACTTTTAACAAAACTGCAAATGTAGACTTTAAATGCACTGCTAAAGACTGCATTAATTAAAGGTTTTGGGCTTACATAAAAAAAAAACTGAATTAAAACTCCGCACATTCCGTCTTCATCAGTGGAATATACTTTTCACATTCACTTCTTCTCCAACCACATTAAAAAAGTTTTCCACAGCTAGAAAAGCTTTATTCATTGGGTAATAATATTTTGTTATTTGCATATACAGTATTAGCAACGCTCTATTGCTGCAGATTCAGAATAGATACCAGAAAATAAACAGCCATACCATGGTCAAAAGTTACATCAAAATGCCGCTCTAACTTAAGTGCCGCCTGAGGCAATCGCCAAGTCCCCTCATCACCCCACACCCCTCTTGGTAAGTTTGATTTAATTCTGCAGACATATTTCAAATAGATTAGCAAAATTCAACTGGCCTTAAGGTGTGTGTATTCAAACCTGTAGTGGCCTTGACCCGGATGCTTAATGAAATAATTGGCAGTTTCACCGCGACCCTGCTTAACATAAGCTGTATGTGCATTCTATTTTTAAATTGGCATAGTTGTGTTATGAGATTATGCGCTTGTATTAATTATGTGCCATTCCCCATAAGATACACTGCCTGCTGCAAATATTCACTCAATTTTATTTCAGATTTTGCAATTAGCAGATGCAATTTGGATAGTGGAAGAGTTGCACATTACTGAACCTAGTAGCACCTAATAGTGTCCAGCTTTAGACCTTCCGACATCACTTTGGAATTTGCCATAATAGATGCATGTAAACTTACAAAAATGTTTATTCTTTACTTGATTGATAGATAGATTAGTACGTGGCTGTATTTATTCAAGAATATTTAAGTCTGAAAATGTCTGCAGCTTTATCATGTTTATTGTTTACTTACAATTTGTATTTTGTTAATGTGTTTTTATACCTTTTTCTTGCGTGACATGTGGTGCTTGGAAATTTGACACAGTGCCACTAAATGTTATAAATTACTTTTGTAAGTTAAACTGACATTAACAGTGTCTGTATGTCATGCTCTATAAAAGTGTGCTAAAATTATGTATTAATTTTTCCAAGGTGGATAACATGAAAAAAGTACAGCAGAGGAACAAATTTTCAAAGCTATTGAATACCACCTGAATTATTCTTGGTTCATTTTCTTTATTTGGAAAACAATCAAAACCCTAAACTTATTTTCCCCATTCTTCTGCATGTTTAAATTTACACATTATAAAGCAGATAGATAGATAGAACTTTATTTGTCCCAAGGGGAAATTTAGCTATTCTAGTACCTTAATAATGCATTAAGACAGTTTCCATGATATTATGGAAATATCGAATGTGTTCTACTGTGCACATTGCTATTTGCTTCATCCTCTGGACTACTGTTTTGCACTGAATATACCACATTCTGTTTTTTCTAATTAACATGGCTTACGTTCTTTAGCTGTGGTTGGCTGCAATCATTGGTGCTTGTTCTGCCTGTATAAGAACATAGTATAATTTTTTATGACCACTGCCCTGGACATATTTTCCTATCAAGGTTTCTATAAATTATAAATTGTAACACCTCTGGTGTTGAGACAGTCAACACACCATACTAACAACATATAAAAAAATAATGGTCAGATTAACATGGCCTGGCCAATGTGCAGAACACATAAACTGTAAAAAAACATAATCTTGCATGTACAAAGTGAATCTCCTTTACACAACCTCAAGTGATGGATCATAACCTGCCTCCTGATGATTGTTAAATTGCTCAGGGAGCTGTGAAAATGTGTGTCTGTCCTACATGCAAAGTTGCTTTTTACAAATTTTAATGTAGGCAGTAAGACAGAAATGAGTCAACAGGTGCTGCCAAGATTGAAACTATCAAACAAACAAACAAAAAACACACACACACAATTACTGTATCTTTGAAAGATATGTTTCTTAAGTGAAGATCCATTTACTTTTATTGTTCAGACATTTTGCTGGTTTGAAAATATGTGGTAAAATAGTTTGTAGCACACTCTTAAAAATGTTGCTTCTTTAATGATATTTTATAGCTCTTTACGGGGTTGCGTTGATCTTTGTAGAATTATTTCTTGACAAAGAACCATTTCATTCTTTGAAGTTTTCTTTGTATATGAAGTTGGTTCTTTCTGCGTTGAAAAACTTTCTATTTTGTAGAAAAAACGCTCAAATCTTTAATGTAAGCTACTTAGCAGAACACTGACAGATTAAGAAAACCTCAAATTAGCCTGTATGCTGTACAAGTCCTTTTAAAATCACGACCCATTGGTAATTTGTAAATCTGTAACCATCTGTTCAAGGTTATTCACTGTATGGAGTTTGTTACGATCTAAATAAATTAAGATTCTTTCTGAAAACTTCATATGCATGGATCTTTTGGGAACCTATGGCATCGCTCTGAAGAACTGCTCCAGCACCTTTATTTTTAAGAGTGCCGACATTGATCTTTGGAGGAATGGCTCAGAATCAATATAAGAATCACATGCATCTGGAACAAAAATAAGAATATAATCTCATAACATGACTATAATGATTTAATTAAAATAATGCATATGTAGCAGAACTCAAAAATAGGATTTTACTGGATAAAGGTAAAGTTACATGTAAAGGCAGATATGGATGTTCTAAACTTATAAACAAATTAATAAAGTATAGCTGATAAAGCCTAATATATTGAATTACTGATCATATGACTTCAAATGATAATATAGTTACTATCTATACATTTGCACCATTGTAGAAACCTTCATAACATGCATTATACCACATATGATTTTAAGCAGCCAATATGTTACTCTAAGGTTAAATATACTGTAATATTTTTGTGAGAGGATGTCACAATTTAACATCTAAAAAAATATCAACATGTTCTATGGTTATTTCCATGAGATGATGCTACATTTTAACATATGCATTCATTTGTTTTCTCAACCCACTTACTATATGTAGAACTGAATCACTGGCCTTATTTCAATAAGGCCACCAAAGGTTTGAACAAACAAACACATGTACCAGGGCCAGTTTAACATGTCTTTAGAGTGTGGAATGAAATAGGACTACATGGAGGAAACTCATGCACACATAGATTACAGAATGCAAACTCCATGCAGTGAGACTCTGGTCCCTTAGTTACATAGCATCAGTGCAATTACTGCTTCACATGGCCACCCCAATTTATCATATTCTGTATACTATATTTTCATCAGACAAAGTTATCCTTTGAAACCTACCTTCTTAAGTTTGTCAACTTAATATATTTGTAACATGCAATCACCAAAAGATATGCAAATGCTGTAATGAAACCAAAATACAAAAATGAATGTTGTATAAGCATATTATTCTTACGTTCATTGTATCATGATTATTTCCTTGAGACAATACCACACTATAACACACGTAATACAATATTTCATTCAGACACTGTTACATTTTAAAACTTGCCGTCTTAATTTCCATGAAACAATGCCACAGTTTAATAAACATTATAACAGTGATGTCACACGATGTTTCAATTTAAAACTTACCTTATTAAAATAGTGAATTAATATTTTTTAGACATGTTCTAGAAAAGGCTGAGCAAGGAAACCTGCTAACCAAGAGAAAGTAGTGTCTGAGGGTGTTGGACATGCACGTCACTTTAACTTCAAATAGAACGAGGACCTTCTGAACCTGCAGAACATTCAGCTCCAGGCATAGGTCCCTATATGACATCACAGGGTCTGCTGCTGGAGGTCTGCAATCAGAGTTTATTGCACAAAACTTGAAAGAGGCTTTCAATATCTAAGAAGACCTAGAAATACAAAGTAGGCCTGTTCCAGAACTCAAAACTATGCCTTGCAGCCTGCAGATATGGAAGGGGGCCAAAGCTTATCAATATTAACAGGGAGAAGAGAACCAACAAAACCTCTTGCCCACAGAAACAAAAATAACATGTCTTCCAACAAAGTTTATTACAATAGGAGGTTCTAAACAAGCAAGATGTATACAATCCCTGCCACTTCAAAATCCACAAAATGGTGATGCAGGCCTCAAAAATGACCAAAGGTCTGAACCCACTGACTAGACTTCAGGAAAATGCCATATCATCATTAAAAAAAGTTTTTTACAATTTTATCTATGTGAAGCATTAAGACTATCTGATCTTCTTCTTCTTTCGGATACTCCAGTTAGGGTTTGCCACAGCGATCATCTTCTTCCATATCTTTTTGTCTTCTGCATCTTGTTCTGTTACACCAATCACCTGCATGTCCTCTTTCGCCACATCCATAAACTTTCTTAGGCCTTCCTCTTTTCTTCTTACCTAGCAGCTCTATTCTTAACATTCTTCTACCCAATTTACTCAGTATCTCTCCTCTGCACATAACCAAACCAACACAATCTCGCCTCTCCGACTTTGTCTCCCAGCCGTCCAACTTGAGCTGACCCTCTAATGTACTCATTTTTAATTCTATCCGTTATCGTCACACCCAGTGCTCTTAACATCTTTAACTCTGCTACCTCCAGCTCTGTCTCCTGCTTTCTGGTCGGTGCCACCTCTCCAACCCATATAACATAGCTGGTCTCACTATCGTCCTGTAGACCTTCCCTTTCACTTTTTCTGATATCCGTCTGTCACAAATTACTCCTGACACTCTTCTCCACCCATTCCACCCTGCCTGCACTCTCTTTTTTCACCTCTCTTCCACAATCCCCGTTACTCTGTACTGTGGATGGAAAATTCCCAAAACATATGAGAAGACTAACCCTGACATATTTTAAATAATTTCTATTGTCATTCGTGTACCATTTTAAGGTGAATTACCTGTGAATCATTTAGTTCTACTTTTGTCTAAAATATTAAGAGATTCCTTTCTCATCTTTGCTAAAGATTACTTAAATGGACACTATGAGATTAGAGTCTTGATACACTACAGATATCTTTGTCATCACTAATTGCAAACATAGGTATTTAAGGAAGACTAGGAAAGCTCAAAACAATGTGTCAATAGGATATAGTATCCAAAATTAACCAGGCCAGACTACTTCCTTCGCCTTTTAATTGCTAACACAGTCTTATGATATGTTCATTTGAACTCCAGCAGTAAAACTGGAAGTTAGTTAAAGCTATTCAAACTTTTGCTTTAAATCCTTGCAGAACCATTTAATTAATGTCTAATCTATTTGTATCGCAGATGAACAAACCTAAAATGGAAATATCCATTGTAACAACATTAATTATCCAAGCTAAAGATACTCTGACTAAGTACAAGTCAGAACAAAAAAAATAAAATAAAGGGGTCAGGAGATGAAGCAAAGTCAAAAAATATGTACAACAGTTGAAACCAGAGAGAAAAAAACAATTTTTTAACATAGCAGAAAATGTGAACAAGAACCAGAAATCATTAGTCAGAAGTATCAATACCTATTAGGGTGAACATGTAGAAAATAACATAGCAAGACCTCATGTATAAATGGTGCATATGTACAAAAATGTTGTGTATGCCTATTTCCATGCTCACTTCAAGATGTATAAAAAACTTGGCGTAAAGCCACGCACATTTTCACAGCAGCCTCACACCATGCACGTTGCTGCTCGGTTTTGTAAACAGGAAGAACCAAGAGTCAAAGTAGTGCTACTGTGTCTGTGTCATTTCCCTTTCTTTTTTAGATTGCATATCATTTACAAATTTAATGCACATGATAGCAATCATTCTGTAACAATATAATGGTGCATGGAATGGCTAAAATATTCCAACTATCATAGCTGCTTTAGGGTTGGTAGAAGATATCACAAATGGAAGAATCAGAAGAGAGCAAATATTTACAGATGATGATGATGATGACTGGCTTCTAAGTCAATTTAGATTTCTAAAACCTATTCTCTTGGAGCTGGGCACTGTTAGCAGGACCATTCTTAGGCATGGGTAAACAGGGCAGTCGCCCGGGCCTTCGAGACAAAAGGGGCCCCATCATTCAAGGTTTTTTTTTTCTTTAAGATTGACGCAGGCTACATACCTGTACTATGAAGTTTAATGCTAAGCTTACTGCCCTTTCCCGGAGCAGGGACGCTGCAACAGGGAACTGGGGCTTGGGGCATATGGCCAGGGCCCTGCGCTGGAGCAGGCGGAGCCCTGTTACAACACACCACCACAAAAGTCAATAAATAGAGTGCTCTTGTCGGACCACAGTCGCATCGTGAGTGTGGGTGCAGACTTCTTCCTGTGTTTTTCTGTCACCTATAACGCTTTCTTCCCTTTTTTGCATTGGCATTGGCCTTATTGTACTCTGCTCATAACTGCATCTTATTCACAGTAGCAGTTTCGCACGTACCATATTAATATGAAATGCAGTTATCCATCTGGTGCTACTAAACAAAAGAAAAAGGCAGACGATGTAGCCTTTATTGAGACACAAAAAGGAGCATTGCTGAAATTTGTCGTGGCTGAAAAGGTGCATTCTCCTACTGATTCCTTTCAAAACCGACCAGCAGTAAGCAACGCACAACATACCAGTTACTGTCGCTGCTGGGGAACGCAGCTTTTCTAAGCTAAGGATAATCAAGAATTACCTCAGGACAACTATGTTACAAGAACATTTGAATGCTTTAGCATTAAGGTCCATTGAGCGAGACATTGTCCAATCGCTTGATTACTTGGCATTAATTAAAGATTTCGTTAAAGTGTTAAAGCACAAAAAGTCGATTTCGTTTCTTGAGCTTTTTTCTTTAATGTTCTTTAGCCCAAGTTTTAATCTGGTAGAAAAAAACGGAAAACGGTATAAAAAACACACTTTTTAATTGTGACAAAAAAATAAATAAAATGCTCTAAAATTTATAAAAAATATGCACCACTGCACTACACATTTTGCACACGCTGGGCTTAGCTACATACCTCCACGCGGTGCCTAGTGGAAACAGGTCAAATCTGACTGAACTGTAGCTAATACTACACACATTAGAGCCCCCCCAATCTAATTATGCCCAGGGCCCCCAACGTCCTAAGGACGGCCCTGTTGTTAGAAAGCTAGGATTTATACTTGATATCATTTTTATGATAAAAAACATTAAAGCATAAATTATAACAGAGAACTTGTTAGCTTCATTTAAATAATATATACTGTTAATAATTAAACAGGTGGGAGCATGCAGGCACAGCGGTAGTGATGAACTGGCGCCCTGTCCAGGGATTGTTCCTGCCTCGCACTCTATGCTTGCTGGGATTGACGCAACCCTGAATGGATGGAATAATTTAACATGTTTAACTAAGATTTTTCAATGTTCCTTAAAAGTTTTGAAGAATCAGCATTGTAAGCCTGTATCTGGTTTTACATTTACTACAAATGCTTATTGCATGGCGTTTGGTTACGTGCAGAAAGAAAGAAAGGGCAGGAATTGGGAGTTGGCACATTTGGCAGAGACTGTACTGCTTCCATATATTATTCCATCCAGGGTCTTGCAAGTCCCAGCAAGCAGCTTACGGGAGGCAGGAATAATCCCTAGATGGGGTACCAGCTCAAAGCTACCACTGCATCACCCCGCCCTTCCATTCAATACATGCTTTAATGCAGTTCATCATTAAATGATATCAATGAGATCTTACCATTCTAAAATATTCAGAGAGCTATAATACCACAAATTTAATGTATTCTGTGTGGTGATCATTGTCTGCGCGGTCCTGTTGGTGTAAGAGAACATGTCTTCTGAGCAGGACCTCAGAAATTAACGAGACGTGTGCACGAATTGCAGTACCAGCAAAAAGTCAAGGGGTGCACTGTGCTAAAAGTTGGAATGTGACATCTGAGTTGCTGGTTACTATCCACATGTGACAGAAAGCCGCTTTGTGGATCCTACGAGATCGGTGTGCGCGCTTCAATGTTTGATGAATGGTTCGAAGAAGTGAAGCAAAATGCCAACATACAGATGCATTCATGGTGCTTTTATATTCAAGCGTCGCATATTCCCAATCGTAATGACACAATACATTTTAAAAGTCTCACATACCGTCTTCTGTGCCGTCTTTTTTTCTACAGCTTCCTCCGGTACTGACAGCAGCGGCAAACAGCAATAGATCGCCACACTGAGCACATTAAATTTATGATATTCCAACTCTCTGCACATTTAGAATCCTTATATTTATACTTGATATCACTTTCATGACTACAGTGGGCTGGAGCTCTGCCCGGGGTTTGATTCCTGCCTCGCACCCTGTGTTGGCTAGGATTGGCTCCAGCAGACCCCCGTGTCCCTGTAGTATGGATATAGCGGGTTGGATAATGGATGGATGGATCACTTAATGATGAAATGCATTGAAGTATTAATATGTATAGTATTAGTATGTTAAATTTTACAGAAAAATTAGTAATTTTGTTTTTGTGACACGGTGGCGGAGCGTTAGTGCTGCTGTCTTGCAAAGAAGTCACGTCGCTATTTTTCCCTGCCTGTATTTTGCATGTTTTCCTGCTGGGTTTCCACAGTGTGCTCTGGTTTCCTTCCAAAGATATGCAGATTTGGTGCCACTAAAATGACGCCATGTATGTGAGTGCTTGTATTCACCTTCCGATGAGCTGATCCCTCGTCCAGGGATTATTTCTGCCTCGTGTCCAATGCTAGCTGAAATGGACAAATCCCTGGACTGATGGATTTAATCATTAAACATTCTTTTTAGAGATATTGCGGTAAGGTATCATCAGAATTTAATGGGTGTTCCTGGCAATTCATAACTCAGCGAAGCCGAACCTGTTCTCACCGTGATAATATCTCTCACTGCCACCTGGTGGATTCCTCCAGATTTACGTAAAGTACGTACGCAAATATAAGCAGTACAACGGTTGCGCAGCAGGAGCATCCGCTGCTGCATGCGTCACGTGAAGTATAAACCCGGCCTAAAATGGCATCTAACAAGAGAGTGAAGTGAATGTACAGTAGAAAGCAAAATACTCTGTGTATGATTTTTGCATATTATTGCTAAATCCGGCTCTGACTTATCAAATTCAAATTTTGATGCAAGTTATCTGTAAGTCAAAAATGAAAGTCAGGTACCTGCATCAGCTGATTGGTCTCTAGCTGATCGTAGTGCTGAATGCATTTCTGTAGCTGACGCACCTTTGGTTACGTTCGCCTGAGAGGATTACCCAGACATAGATCTGTGGGAGGCAAGCTGGCTGTTCGACTTCACCAAACAACATGCCGTGCTAGTGGACACTACGGATTACCAGCCACTCGACTACTTCAAGGAAGTGATTTTCAGCTTATGAGTGATGAGGAAGACAGTTATGTTATAGATATGTAAATATACATACTGTTTAGGCTCATGGAACATAAAACAGAGTGAGATTGGTCATAAATAAATAGTCTATGTTAATTTATGTGTGAAACTATTCCTTTGTGTGCTTTTCATAAAACTTAGGTTTTTGGAAAAAATATTTAGCCTTGTGCCAAAACAAAAAAAAATGAATTAGCCCTCAAAGAGTTAAGAAGCATGAAATGATTAATAACTGGCTCGGGGAACACTTAGAATATGAAGCATTTAATGTGCTACTTTAGTTATGATGTGATTTGAGAAACTCTTGTAAATTAAACATCAATTTTAAGATGAAGTTAGGGATGTTCTACTTTAATGACTAAATAAACCACAATATTAAGGTGGAAATTTCAAGATTTTATCAACATTTTGACTTTAATCTTGAAATAGACCTTTTTCTTGTTCACTGTGTCCCTGTTGTTTTTCTTCTTTGTGACCTTAATATGCTTCTGTATTACACTCAGGCACTCACCTTTTCAGATCAAACTTTGATATCTCACCACTACTTTTTTTATTTTGGGCACTATGTAACTTTCTGAACTTGAACTTTTGACTGTCTTTGCCATGCTGTGACACTCCCATCAATTTCCTTTTGTTGTTTATACCACTGCCTAAGTCACATAATATTATGTTTTTCCTTGCCTCAATTTCACTGAGTAGGACTTCGCAATTGATAAATTTCTTCCTTTTTCCATGTGCTTTTGCCATTGTCTTTTAACAAAACACTGAACAGAAGGAGCTATTTATATTGATTTGCATATTCAAATGTGCAAAATTTGGGGAGGAGTTGGGGTGGGGCTGTAGGCACATGCATGTGTTTTAAAATCAATGTTTATTGGGATTTATAAAGGGAAAGTATGTGGAACTTTGCTTACGCATAGTTTTACAAATCTGAATTTTTTTGTGTGTACGTACATTTCCAGTTTTTTTCTGTATGCCATGTTTTAGTGTGAATTCTACACAAGGAATTACACATGAGGCCCTAAATGTCAATTTGATCCAAGCTTGGATATGGAAGAAATGCACGTGTGACCTTTTAAGTGGTGAGGCGGACAGCTGGGGATCCTGCCCAGCTGGGATGCCTGGAAGGAGGAAAGACCGGGAGAAGGACAATACCTCCCCCAGGCTATGAGAGGGCAGTCGCCCTGGTCTGCATCGGGGTGTGACGATGTGGGTTCTGGCTCCACACTCCCTTTAATGTTTGGGAACCCTTGAACCCAACACCGTCGATAATGAAACCGAGAGAGCTAGTCAGTGAAGGCAATAATTGAGCATCTTAGCAAGGGGATGGTTAAAAGTGAAAACAGTGCTTTTATTAAAAACAGTCAACAAAAACAGTGTTCCATAAATAGTGCAGTTCTTTCAATAAATAATCCATAAAATGAAAACGTGGAGTAAAACCAATAAATAGAAAAAAAAACACATCCTTAAAACCAGAGGTTAAAATGATCAGGAAGCAGTCTTAAAACGACAACAACTCTGGTGCTTTTCTGGTAGCGTCTCTGTTAGCGTCTCACCTGCTTATCCCCTTTGGGCTTCGCAGCAGGCAAGACGCTCTCTGCAGCTGCCCTCCTACATCACACATTCGAGACTGGAGACCTCCCGATCCCTGGCTCCGGTATGGCACTCATCCCAGTCCCGGAGAACTTGGTTTCCCACAACGGCCAGGTCGCTCACGTTGGGGATTCCCACCACCAAGTCTCCCGACTTCCGCTGCCTTTCAATGGCCTCTCTGCGGCCAGTCGCCTTCCCTGGTCACTCCCGCTACCTGATCGCTCAGCGGGAGCGACATCAACACAAACGCCTGGGTGTCGGCCTAACACCCAGCTTCCACGCAGCTGTCCACGAGCGCTCGATCGCGCGCTCACCACACTCATGCACCGCCTGCTTCCT
Organism: Polypterus senegalus; assembly: GCF_016835505.1. Lineage (NCBI taxonomy): Eukaryota > Metazoa > Chordata > Cladistia > Polypteriformes > Polypteridae > Polypterus > Polypterus senegalus. The sequence goes on from NC_053161.1 coordinate 58,291,154, forward strand.
CTCCTGCTCCCGGTAACCTCCGTCCTCTCCTTTCCTTTCCTTTCCTTTCTCTCTCCACTTTTTTTCCCGAACGTTTCTTTCTCCCCCCTTTAAAACCGACTCGCTTCTTTTTAAAATGACGAGGGCCACAGCAGCTGCAGCATTAGCCACGGGACAATCATGAATGTGGGCAGTTCCTCACCTGTGCACTAGGTGAGAAACGCCCACACCCTACGGATCGTCCCGCGGCCCACTATGGCCCAACGTCCCCTCACTAAGCCGCGAGCACATCGATTACTTATTTAAAAATGGCCTTTACTCAACGAGCTGTGGACCCATAACACCACACGGGGCCACGGCATCAGAGCTTAGAAACTCAACCCTGCTGGAGCCTGTGGCTACCACCAGAGGGTACCTGGAGTATGGTTACAGAGCCCTGGACAGTAGCACTTTCGTTACTGGTGTAAAGGCAAGAGAAGGAAATAAAAATGTGTGTTTTTGGACATTTGGTGTCTGCCTGTCCGTGTTCGGGGGCTGAATTTCCACACTGGTCACACTAATGATGTCAGGCATCATGTATTCCAGGGAACTCCTGGGAAATTGCCTAGGCATCAGCTAATGCAAACTCACAAAATTGTGGCACCTAACATGAAATTGCAGGTTTTTTAAGTAAACAAGTCAACAAGAAATAAATGAAAAAATCTATTTCCTTGAAGTAAAAAAGGCAGAATAAAAATAATAAGATACACCAATTTTAACCAAAGGAAGCTGCAGAGAAAATCATATATTAGCTCTATCTGTCCTAAGCCCCAAAAATTAACCTGGGAGTACTTTGGTATTTTTGACTGTAGTGATATTTCACCCTATCTTCAAGTTTTTGATAGCCTCTGATGCAGTATAAAGTCAATTCTGCTGTTACATCAGTTATGAGAGGTATTATATAATACAAAATTGTAAAAATTGTGTTCAAACAGACACAATGTTCATTGTAAAACAATGAGGACACATAGACTGAATGTAAATTGAATGAAAAATAAAACATTTTTAAACTGAAAAACTTATTGTACATTTATATCAACTTGTTTACAAAAAAAAATGTCTGCATTTTATAGCCCCCAACTTTGGAGTTTTTATTTTTGTCCCCAGAGCACACCATCATAAATTGATTTAAGTCATCTGATTCAGTACAAATTCAGTTTTCCATTAATATCAGGCACTATGCAAAACACACATAACACAAATGGAAACAAAACCTAACCTTACAATTGTAAAACCAATGCAGACAGGCAATGAACAGAACAATGAATAATTAATATCGTTCAGAACTGAAAAAATCACTGTGAGTCTGTGCTGGCCTTGGTTTATGCAGTATATGGCCATTTCCTGTAGCACCCTTCCTTGCTGACGGGAATAGAACATGAAAATAGCTTTACATAAAATATCATATGCAGGTCTAACATCATTCTGCACCCAATTTCATTTATCCAAAAGCATAGCAAATGATGGTAACACACTAATGGCCTCATGTATAACGGCGTGCGAAGAATTCACACTATAACATGGCGTATGGACGAAAGTGGAAATGTACGTACGCACAAAAAAATCCAGATGCATCTGTGTGAACGCAAACTTCTACATTCTTCCGCTACATAAATCCGGGTCAGTGTGAAAAGTAATGCATGTGCACCCGCCTGCTGCCCCGCCCTTTCTCCTCCCAGAATTATGCCTCAATATGCAAATAAATATAAATAGCCCTTAAGCTCAGCGTTCTGTGAAAAGGCAATGGCAAAAGCACAGGGGGAAATAGAAGAATTTCAGCGAATACCAAGTGGAGGCAAGGAAAAACGTACTATTTGTTGGTTTACACAGTGGTATAAACAATGAAAGGAAGTTGATCGAGTGACATAGAGTGTCGGAGAAACTCAAAAGCTCAACTTCACAAAGTTCCACAGTGCCCAAAATAAAAAAGAAGTTGTCAGATATCATAGTCGCCATGAAAAAGCAAGTCATAACCCACCATCTGAGTGTCATATCAAAACTTATTAGGGTACAGAGAAAAAAACAATAGGTACAAAGTGGGAAGAAAGCACCAAATGTCAACTTTAATCTTGAAATCTCCTCTTTAATCACATACTTTATTTTGTCATTAAAGCAGAATATCACAAACTTCATCTTAAAATCATTTAATTTACTAGTTTCTCAAATCCCATCGTAACTAAAGTAGCACGTTAAATGATTTGTTCTGTATCTGATCTTCTATGTGCTCTATGTGTGTGAATCACTACGTGCTTCCGGGCTTTCTCTTCCTCCGACAGGACACAGAATCCATTACATTCATGATATTACAGCTCTCTGAATAATTAAAATACTGAGATGTATACTTGATATCATTTTCATGATGATAGGAGTTAAAGCATGTTATTAAATATGGGAACGCGGAGGTCCAGTGATTGTTAATGCCTCACGCAAGATGCTTGCTGCGCAACCTGGTTGAAATAATTTATTGCAGCAGTATGTATTAACCTCCAATTCCTGTCCTTTCTTTTTTTTCTCCAAGTAACCAATCGCCACACAATCAGCTCTGTAATAGACATTAAGCCATCTGTCAGCTTAGAACGCCGATTCTTCAAAACTTTTAAGGAACATTGAAATATCTTTGCAGTACGTGTTTAATTATTCTATCCATTTATCCTTCCAGTGTCGCATCAGCACGAGGCAGGAACAATCCGTAAACGGAGCGCCAGCTCCTCACTAGCGCTGCAACATCGTGTCCTCACGTTTAATTATTAACAATATAGATTATTTAAATGAAGTTAAAGTTTTATCTGTATAATATAATAAACATATTTTGCTGCATTTAATCTTAAAAATGATATCGTCATCATATGTAAATACGCACTTTATAAAGTGGCTCAGGTTGTGCAATATTATAACTATCACAAGTTTACAGTGAGGTAATTGTACTTATAAGTACAAACAGTTCTACAAGGAGCACTTGATGGACTGATTGAGTTCATTTATAGTTCTTGGGATGAAACTATTTCTGAACTGCGAGGAAAGGCTCTGAAGCGTTTGCTGTATGAGAGCAGTTCAATAAAGAGCATGGCTGAGGCAGTGTGTGCTTGATGCTGTATACCGATAATTCTCTTTCCAGTCAGATGCTATAGAGCTGTGATTCCCCAATTACAGTGATATGGTGCAGTGAGAGTAATATGGAAAAAGATGATCCATGTGGCAACTCCTAACGGGAGCAGCTGAAAGAAGAAGAAGAAAAAGGTGCAGTGAGAGTAACAACGCTAAAGCAGCTATGATATTTAGAATAGTTTGACCATTCTGTGAATCGTTATATTGTTACAGGTTAATTACAATCAGATGCATTAAACTAATGAACAGTATGCAGTTAATTTCAGTGTATTTATAAAGCCGCATCAGTGATGTGGATCTAAAAAAGAAAGGGAAGCCACACAGTGCTTCATGGCTGTTGTGACATTGACAATATATAATGCCTGTAATTCTTTTTTTTTGGTGGTGATGAACTAATGGATAAATTGGCAAGATGTGGTGGATTATTAGATGAAACAGTTCATTTAAAATTATAATTAGGCACCAGGCTTGGTGGACACACAATTCAGTAATTATAAATAAATTACCCACTGTAAAGGTATTTTCTAGCCCCAAATAAATGGAAACAGAGTACAGGGAAATTCTTAACTTGTATATGCTAATCGACATGCATCATATCTCCACTATCTGGTGCCATAATTAATAAGTATTACTACTTTACTTCATATCTGCATTGCGTCTTTGTGGACCTGGAGAAAGTATATGACAGTGTGCCTCAAGAGGAGCTGTGGTATTGTATGAGGAAGTCGGAAGTGTCAGAGAAGTACGGAACAGTTGTACAGGATATGTACGAGGGAAGTGTAACAGTAGTGAGGTCTGTGGTAGGAGTGATGGATGCATTCAAGTTGGAGGTGGGATTACATCAGGGATCGGCTCTGAGCCCTTTCTTATTTGCAATGGTGATGGACAGGTTGACAGACGAGATTAGACAGAAAACCCCGTGGACTATGATGTTTGCTGATGACATTGTGATCAGTAGCGATAATAGGGAGCAAGTTGAGGAGCCCCTGGAGAGGTGGAGATATGCTCTAGAATGGAGAGGAATGAAGGTCAGTAGGAACAAGACAGAATACATTTGTGTAAATGATAGGGAGGTCAGTGGAATGGTGAGGATGCAGGGAGTAGAGTTTAAAGGTGGATGAGTTTAAATACTTGGGATCAACAGTACAGAGTAATGGGGATTGTGGAAGAGAGGTGAAAAAGAGAGTGCAGCCAGGGTGGAATGGGTGGAGAAGAGTGTCAGGAGTCATTTGTGACAGACAGGTACCAGCAAGAGTGAAAGGGAAGGTCTTCAGGATGGTAGTGAGACCAGCGATGTTATATGGGTTGGAGACCGTGGCACTGACCAGAAAGCAGGAGACAGAGCTGGAGGTGGCAGAGTTAAAGATGCTAAGATTTGGATTGGGTGTGACAAGGATGAACAGGATTAGAAATGAGCACATTAGAGGGTCAGCTCAAGTTGTGCAGCATCTCTCCTCATGTGCAGAGGAGAGATGCTGGGTATATTGGGAGAAGGATGCTAAGGATAGAGCTGCCAGGGAAGAGGAAAAGAGAAAGGCCAAAGCGAAAGTTTATGTATGTGGTGAGAGAGGACATGCAGGTGATGGGTGTAACAGAAAAAGATGCAGAGGACAGAAACATATGGAAGAAGATGATCCGATGTGGCGACCCCTAACAGGAGCAGCCAAAAGAAGAAGAAGTTGAAAGATTTTGACATTTGACTCAAATATGTCCATGAATAACTGATGCCAAAATCAAGGAAGACGATTCTGTTAGTCTATGAATCAAACACATCATCAAATGACAAATGGTACAAAGATTTGCTGGGACCGGAGGAAGGAAAGAATTCAAAGTTGTTGTTGAGAATTATCTTGGAAAAAACTAGTATCAAAGTACATCCAGCTGGTTCACAACTTGATTCAAGCATACAAAACCATGAAGTGGAACATGTTGCTGAAGAGTAATTTTTATGCATTCATACTTGGACATCTTCCTTGTTAATCTTAGTGCAGGTAAGTGATGAACATGGTGAAAGATTTCATCAGGACATTGCAACAATGGAAAAAAGTATCAGAACAAAGGGAATCCATCAGTGCTGGCCAAATGAGAAGCATCAAATGTTGAATATAAATGAAACTCAACAGGAAAATATTTTAGCTCATTCAAACTACTACTATCATTAAGTGATTAAACACACTAAATTCAATAAAAGATAATTTAATGTTTCTCCAAATTCCTTCAAGATACAGTGAATGTAAAATTATATTTGTGTTGAACCTATCATAATCACCAAAAATGTTTCAGGAAGCAAACCCTTTGAAAAAATATTTTATCCAGTGTACTTTCTGTGATAAGGTGTTAAACTCCATTGCCATTTGATGGAATGAGGCAGCAAACCCACTAATTTGTTCCTTTATAATTTTCTGCCCTTTTAGTAGATACTTGCTTTCTGAAAACATGCTTTTCATTTCAGGAATAATCGTGATCCTAGATTATGTTAGAAACAATCTGAGTCTGCACCAAAATATTTGTGAAAATATTTGTAAGGTCAGAGGATCAAAGAGGACTTTTGAAAAGAAAGGCAAGTTCACAGTCATAAACAGATAGCAGTAAAAACCGGAAAAAACCTAGACTGTCTTTCATTGAAACTTAACCTCAGTTAAAACGTAAGTAGGTCCTCACAAGACATCTCTTTAAAATGCTGCTTCCTGGTCTCATCTGATAAGATTGATTAATCACACGCAATCCAGAGATGTGTCAGTATGATACCATTTGCTACACTTGGTCAGTGAACAAAGCCATAACTTAACCACTGGCAACATTAAGTGATAAAATTGCACAAATTAGCAGCCAAGTGGTGGACTTATGTACAGCCAGGAAAACAATAAGAAAATGTTAATTCCATCCTTTTGTAACCCATTGCAACCAAGGTCTTAAAAAGGATTACTGACTGCCCAGTAAGCATAATATTAATGCTAAATGATGAGGACGACTATAACTAAGATGTTAAAGACTGTATAATGCAGTTCAGCCAAAAAACAATAAACACAAGGTGCAACTAAGGCAAACAGAAAGAAGTTTATCTGAACAAAGAAGAACAAATCATGCTAAGTACTCCTAAACATGCACAAGAGAAACTCTCTATAGATCCTGCAACAACTAGGAAAAAGCATTGACTTCATCTTTTGAGACAACAGGAATCGAATAGAAAAGAACACTTTATACCATTGATTCCTATAATTATATTGTTGAAAGTTTCTAGCTGGGGTAAAGTAAATCAATTTTTTCTGATTGTTGGCACAACTAAAAGTAATAGTCTCTGTGAAAGATAACTCTTCAGCTGTTCCTAAATTCAGTAGGACAATTCAGAACAGCATCTTTCACAGACACACACACATGCAAACTCTCATTCTCACATGGAGCCAGTCAGGAATTGAAACCTAACCTAACAGACACAAACATTTGAGAATAGCAGACAAAAACTATAGAGCACCAAGAGAAAAAACCCACACAAGCACAGGGTGAATGTGCAAATAGTAGATCGAGGGGAAATCGATCTATCATTGCAAAGGAAGTGGCACTATTTTGATGTTCTTCAATTTATATATACAGGGTGGTTCAGATCTAATTATGCAGATCCAGATCGCCTGGATGACTTTGATTTATGCGGGGATGATTCCAGTTCGGCGCAAAGATGATTCTTCATGTCGTCAGTTCGCACACTTCTTGATGGTCTGGGTTTTTTCGGGTGATTTTCTATGTAATAAACTTAATAAGTTATAGCATAATGAAAATTGCATAATTAGATCTGGACCACCCTATATAATGAATATGTAAGTATGAAAACTGTTGATGTAATTTACTCGTACATTTAAAAGAGATAATGCACAAAACAAAATTCTAATAAAATATATCCTGGGAGAAGGCAGTCATGTGTATATATACTGTATATTTATAAGAAAAAAGGGTCATTAAATCGGTAATACATCTTAGCTTGAAAAAAAACCATTGACGGTTAGTGTTGTTACAGAAGCAATCAGGGGAAAGTTTAATAAAAAATATCAAGTGTTTATATGTTGCAGATTGTTTACCTGTCACTGCAGGTTATGATTCTCATTTTAATGTAGTGGTAAAAAGCCTTAAACAAATCAAAATGTTGTTGGTGTTTGGTCTTTTTAATGGTAGGTCTGAATATTAGCCCAATAATACACCATAGGATGCTTAGTATGCTACACTTATCTTTCTGTCATTTGTGTGCTTTAATGTCTATCAAGGACCCAAATGCAGAATTTCCAAAAAGAGTGTTTTAAACTTAAAATACTATCACCCAGTGAAGATTATTGTCACAACAAACACATTATTAAGTCACAGCTGTTAAACACATTACTTACAGCCTTTAAAGAAATTTGTGATATACAATTTCCCTTCACCTTATATCTGATGGAGGCAACATTGTGTCCCAGTGGTTTGAATCCCATACTCGATTTTGTCCATGAGGAGTTTATACATTCCCCTGTCTCTCTGTGTGTTTTTTCTTTAGGTATTCCTGTTTTCCTCCCATAATACCAAGACATGCATGGCATTTTAATTCATTATTATAAATTGGCCCTGTATAAATGTGTGTATGAGTGGGCCCTGTGAGGAATCTAGGCTTTGCCCCTAAATTAATTCAGTGCTGCTGGGATAGGCTCAGACCAGGATTAAGTAGGTCTGTGAATGTTACAATTTAATGTTTTATTTCATACAGTAGTTACCGCTCCTTCCTTGTATCTTAAGAGTTTTTTGGTTCTGATCCCATCCAGGTAATTTTCTGTGAATGCATCTGCATATCGTTTTTGGCCACATCCCAAAGAAGTGCATATCAGATTTAATGGATACTCTTAAATTTATGAAGTTCTGTGTGAGTAAGTCCTGTGAGGGAGAAGTACCACATTCAGTGTTGGTTCCTACCTGGTGTCTGACAAAGCAATGATGGGTGACCCTAACTGAACTAATAAATGAGCAGATGAATATCTGAGGTCTACAAGTTAAAATGCCCTGCTTTATTTCAGTTGCACATCAAAGCAAAAATAAATACTTTTTAAACATTTTCACTGGTTATTAAGAAATACTCTACTAGAAGTACCGAGATGGAATACATACCATTATAAAAGCAATAAATCTGAGATATATAAATATAAATAATCATTTAGTCTTTGTTATTTTTTTTTATAAATTAATTTATATTTGCACTTGACTAATTTAAATCTATTCTGGATTCCTATCCGTTGTCTTTAGTTAAAATTACAGAATTCTAATTTTTAAACAAGTGTGCTCCAATATACTTGGAATAATTACAAAATCATTAAATCTGTCACAAGCTACTTTAAAAGAATAAAAACAGTACAAATTTGAAACCTGACGAAGATACATTTTAGTAATTTGTATATGTTTTATTGAAATTAATTCTAAAAACATCAGGTCTTCTTAACAGCATCATTTTTCAAATGTTATTGTATTAAATATTTATCATACACATCGAACTGACAGTTATCTATCACCATTTAATAAGCCTGTTTGCTTTGCTCTTTGCATTATAACATTAAAGTGAAGAACAACCAACAACAAATTAATCAAGCTTTATCTGTTTAAACATGTGAAATTCCTCTTCATTTAAAGTTTCTGTAATCCACGGTACTGCACTCTGCAGCACTAGCCCCACTGATAACCCCACTGTGGTTTTCCTCAAATACAAACTGTTAGCATTAAATCCAATGAAGTCCTGTGTCAACCAATAACAGTACTGTCCAGACCACTGAAATGTTACAATTTGAATATCACTATAAAAAAACTATTAAGAAGAAAATTCAAGAAAAAAACTGATAATGCCACTGCCCAGGACCAAAAACTGCAGCCATGTTTTAGCTGGTTATGATATATTCTGCTATGTCCCAGGACGCCCTCCAGCTTCCTTCTTCTTCTTCTTGTGTGTTCATCACAGTAAAAATGTAATAAAGATCACATGATTTGTGATAAAGAGTTTCAAAATGATACCTTTTAATGTTATTGATTATTCATGTGTACATATTTTTCTGTTGCCAAAGAACAACCAAAAACATTGCATTTAAGAAAGATCATTTCCAAATCCTACAAAAGTAAATTCAAACATCTATGTGATCATGTGGGTGATGTACACCAGTAATCTATGGCTCCACAAAGGATTAATACTACAAGCCCATTATGATCAATACCTGTGCTCATCAATATCTGATGTCTGTATTTATTTTTCCACAATTATTAACTATAGGTTTAACTATAAAATTCATATTCTGAAGTGACTTATTTCAAATGCAATAACCCTTGGAAAATGGAGCCGATCATAAAAATTGGGAACATCAGTTTATTGTTTAAAGGATCCTCAACTGAAATATGGCACGCATTAGACAGTCCTTCTGTAGCAACATAAAAGCCAAATATGTCACAAGTTCAGAGTGAATCCGTGTATCCTTCATATTGCAGGAAATGCACAGGAGTCTGACATTTTATTAAAGTGAATTGGAGCCCACTGTACTCCACTGGACTTCACAGACTTTTTGCAGTCTTCTTTTGCTTTTTTACAGCGTACGCTACAGTGTACAGCTGAGGTCAGAATTTCAACTAGTCCAATTAAAATGGTAAGAAATGTCAGTGCTGTGCCTATCATGTATAAGGAAATGACTTTAAAGAGAGGCTGACGCTCCCCCATAACAGCTCTTGAAAAGGTTCTCCAGATGTTTTGTATATTTTTTTCCATGTTCTTATAACTTGACCAAAGTAATAGGATGAAGAAAGCCTAAAGATAAAAAATGCCATTAGAAAGCTTGAAACATTTTCACTTTTGGGAAGACAGAAACAGAGCAAAATATCAATGCTGTAGGACACAGTGTATTTAGTATACTAGATTAGAGTGCAAAACTAGGTTAAAATAAAAGAACTCCAGAAAATGTGTTCCTTTAGTTTACACTCAGGTATATTTGGAATTACTTTTATTTTATCTATCTTTGTTTTTTATGTTTTTTATCTATCATTATTGTACAAAACACAGCTACATAATATGGTTTATATATTGTTTGTATTAGAACACAAGAAGGTTAAGGGGTTTGCTCAAGGCCATGCAGGGTGATGGGGAGAAAGAATGAATACAGTAGGTATTGTTCTGATTTACAGTCCAAAATCATAAACAATGACTGTTTATGATGTAGTATGAAATCTTTTCTCCTACCATTATCTACCCACCTGACAATGCACTTGAGGAAAATTCCAGAAAATTATAGATAGCGGTAAAATATACATTCGATGATAAACAAAGATTGCTAAATACTGGTTTACGTAACACCTTTAAAAAAGTGAGCACTGTCACATGGTATGTCACAAATGAAAAATAATACTGCAGCAGCATGTTTCTCACAGAAAAAGCATCCTGGGGTTCCAGGTTTAAATTCTATGTCTGGTCGATATCTGTGTGGTGACTAAATGGATTCATCATGTTCATTGTGGTATTCTGAGTAGTCCTGTTTTCTCACACATTCCAAAGATGTGCATTACTAATTCTTATTTCTAAATTGACTATGTTTGAGTGCATAGGCCCTGAGATGACCTGCTAAGCCATCCAAGGGTATTGCCATGTACCCAAAGTTGCCAAGGAATTGCCCAGTACAGCTGGTAAAGCAAGCATCTAAAAAGAAAAAAATAGGCATTGGACATTTCCATGCACAGACACAACTTTTTAGCTGTAGGGGTTTCACAATCTTGACAGAGAAATGGTTAAAGTTATTTAGCCGAAATGTTGGATGTTGATATGTACATGTACATTCACATGAACACAGATAGGTAAAATTTATGTCCATGAAAAAAGAGAAGGGTATATATATAAAAAAGAAAACAAATATATATATATATATATATATATATATATATATATATATATATATATATATATATATATATATATATATATATCTTTAACCATTTGTAAGCATGTGTTTGAATGTTGTAAATGATGATACTGTAAAACAAAAAAGTTTAAATTCAATACCTGCAAATTACGTCCAATGTGTTAACTACCATTTACTTTTGTAAATTCACAGACTGGGCATTTTCATTATCATACAGATTAAGTTTCAAAGAAAGCAGCTAGAGTTTTAGAGGGCATCTGATTTCTTTAAGAACAGAAAAAAAGGGCGAATCGTGTGGAGCGCTGTGCAGTGTTGCTAAGCAATACTCCAAAATGACTCCTTGAACGTACTTCTAGACACTTCTGGAAATACAGAGAGAGAGACCAGGAATCTGCAGTAGCACGGTTTTTAATTATCTTTTAGCATTAACGAGCGTTTATTACAGTCGGGTGCAACGAACAGATAGATAGATAGATAGATAGATAGATAGATAGATAGATAGATAGATAGATAGATAGATAGATAGATAGATAGATAGATAGCGCAGCATCATATGGAAAGCGTTTGTTTTACGTAACAAGATTCTTTTGAACAACAAAGTTTACAAACTGTATACATTTGTCAGGGACGGTGTTTCCCATTTCTGTTTTTTTATCTGTACATACCGTCGCAGTAGCCTATTCATTTTTATTGGTTTGCTCGCCTATAAACTCCTTGCTATTTAACACATTTAAGATGAAAAAAAAACACAAAAAACATAAACTCACAATTCCGGGTTTGCTTCTTCTTATCCCAGAAGAGTTTGGACAGTCTAAACGAAGCAACCTCTTTGCACTGCAAAAGTGAGAGTCTGCGGAGAGCGAGCCGCACAAGTCCGACTCAGCAGCATCAGACACTGAGCAGGCGCGGTACCGACTTTGGCTGAAAAACAAAATGTGTGCATGCGTGAACAGAATAACTTGTCGATGAGAACGAATTCTGGTTATTTCCAATTGCATTAGTCAGTATTACTACAAAAACGAGCGGAGGATGATTATGATCTAAACTATGAGGGGAGGTGTGTATGTGCTCTACTCTAAGTTAGCGTATCCATCCATTTTTATATCATATTGATAACATATTAAATTAACAGGAACATATAATGGGGCATCATGTGCAAAACAGGAAAAAACCCTGAACTCTGATGTGCACAGACCTTTTGATGGGCAGTGGCTCAAAAGAGGAAAACGTGTGCTTTACCGTACGGGGTTTGTTGCATTTCAATAAAGACACAAATTCGTGTCACTTTAAACTCTGTTCTTTAACTTCACGGAAAATTAGGATATAAGTCTAAGGTCATTATAATATACACAACGTTGACTAAAATGTGGGTGCATGATTGCTGATAAGATTATTGGAAAAGACATTACAGCCCACGCAGGCGCATACCCTTTATCTTGCTACTTTCAAATGAGTTCGCATCATAGCATATCAAATCAAGTCTTTTTTTCGTTTCCCCTTCATAAACTGCCATTTTGGTAAGTATGCAGGAAACCTGTAAAATTTATGTGATATCATGTATCACCATTCGTTTTTGTTCATTAGATTTTTAGCAAGGAAAAATAGACCTTCAATTATTATTATCCCGTACCCTGAGGTGACAAATATAAGAATACACTGCAAATACACTTGAATTGAGCATTCATAGTTTTCGTACTCTTTCTCTGTACATTTACCATTCGTTTATTCAAAGGCTGATGGGCTCGCTGCTTCCTGAGCAGCTCTTCTTTTCTCCACCCTAGCGGCCTGCTTCTTCTCTTCTTTCGTTGCATTAAAACTGATTAAGTCAGCGTTTTTGTTGCAATTACTTAGTACGTTTTCCTTAATTTTTAACTTAAGCTGGCACAAGTCTTCAATCTGCCACAAGAATGATTTAAGATATGAAGAGGTAGGGGAAGAGACCGCAAAGGTTTTACGAATGAGAACGGCGCCTGTACGTATGCGCCGCACGGCCGCCCTGCTGCTCACTGCCGAGAGTTGATTCTACAATAAAATAAAATAAAAATAAAATGAGGAATAACCTTGGAGGTCAATCATTCATCCATCCATTATCCAACCTGCTATATTCTAACTACAGGGTCACAGTGGTCTGCTGGAGCCAATCCCAGGACACAAGGCAGGAAACAAACCCTGGGCAGAGCACCAGCCCACCGCAGGGTGCACACACACTAGGGACAATTTAGAATCACCAATGCACCTAACCTGCATGTCTTTGGGAGGAAACCAGAGTACCTAGAGGAAACCCACACAGACACGGGGAGAACATGCAAACTCAGGGAGAACCCAGAAAGTGAACCTGGGTCTCCTAACTGTGAGGCAGCAGCGCTACCCACTGCGCCACCGTGCCACCCAGGTCAATCATCTCCCTGAAAATCTATATATACAATTCACTAATGCAAGACACCCATGGAAAGCACGCCGGAAGGGGCGTGGATTCACTAAGCCGCCGACAAGTAAGACACCTATGGCGCACGCAGGGAGGAGCCACGCCGACCAACTCCAAGACCATTGGACACGACGACAACTCGCAGAGCCACGCCCACCAACTCGGCCACGACGACACAGAAAGAACGGCGTCATAGAGGCCACATGTACCTCCGAGCCACCTTGACTGTTCATAGAGGCATGTTTCTCACGGAGGTGAGTCGCCATATGCAGTGTGTACAACAGTTTGCGAGGGGTATCCTATGGGATCCTTAAAACAATCCTTTACAACTGAGGTTAAAACACAATGAAGTTTGTGGAAGTAAGCAGTCTTTAAAAACCGAGTTTTCGGTTACGACACATGACCGCGTGCACCATAGCAAACTGTTTTACATGCTACATACAGCAATTCGCATCCGGTATAAACATGCGTCTTCTTCACTCACTAACAATTATATATGTTGCTCTCTCCAGAGTTCCATCTTTTCATTCACTTTCTGTTGTATCCTCAAACCCTCCCTTTTTAGACAACTGTGTCTTTCCAGAAGTGTTCAACCATCAATAAATAATTATGCGGCGTTTGTTATGCCGCGGGTTCACTATTGTGTTGTATTTTGCTCTCTCCAGAGTTCCATCTTTTCATTCACTTACTGTTGTAGTCTCATACCAACCCATTTTAGAAACCGTGTCTTTCCAGAAGTGTTTAGCATTCAATAAATAATTATGCATGAGATTAAGCGTGTGTCTACCCGGCGTGGGTAAGCCGCTGAACTCCATTTGGGCTGCAAACTGTGGAATTCCCACTAAGTGCAACTTATACGCTCCCACTGGTTGCATCCCTACCCTTTGTGCACACCCCCCTCACATCTCGCTACTACCATGGTCGGGTGTCTTGGTGGATTATATTTAGAAAAGCAGCCAACGACTCAAGTGATGAGTTGGAGGTGGGCACATGAGCGGGCAGTACATACTGAACGAGAATTCAGCAGACTAGCATGAGGGTCCGCCAGTTTTCAGTCATGGACAATTGTGTGTTGGTTCGATCCGTGCATTCAATGTTGCTTTTCTTGCTGATTTATTACATTACTGATTTTTCAAATGTTAATTTTCTCCCTGTGCTTAAAAATCATTAAAAACCGGTCTGATTATGTGGCGTATGGTATGCCGCGGGTTGGCTAGTATATATATATTCACATACACACTCTGCACAAAAATGAAGACATTTAATTATCACAAACTAACACCAAGACAATTAAACTTTATGGATATCATTCTGTCCAGTTAGGAAGAATAAGCAATTTTGTATCAACTTTACCTGCTTTGGTGCGAACACAAGTGATAACAAGTGCACTGGAGAGGCAACAGTAAGACAAGCCCCAAAAAAGGAATGGTCTTGCAGGTGGTGGCCACAGACAATTGCCCTCTCCTTATCCTTCCTGACTGATTCTTCTCTAGTTTTGTGTTTTGTTAGTGTCCTTGTCACTACTGGTAGCATGAAGTGGTACCTACAACCAATTCAGGTTGCACAGGTAGTCCAGCTCCTCCAGAATGGCATATTCATACGTGCCGTTGCAAGGTTTGCTGTGTCTACTATCACAGTCTCAAGAGCATGGAGAAGAAACAAAGAGACGGGCTGTTACATGAGGAGAGCTGGAGAGGGCCATAGAAGGGCATCAACCCAGCAGTAGGACCAGTATCTGCTCCTTTGTGTGACGAGGAACAGGAGGAGCACTGCCAGAGCCCTACAAAATAACCACCAGCTGGCTATTGGTGTGCATGTTTCTGACCAAACTGTCAGAAACAGACTCCATGAGGGTGGCATGAGGTCCCAACATCCTTTAGTGGAACCTGTGCTCACAGCCCATCACTGTAGAGCTCGATTGGCATTTGGCAGACAATACTATATTTGGCAGCTTTGCAATTGCTGCTCCATTCTCTTCACAGATGAGAACAGGTTCACACAGAGCATATGTGGCATATGTGGAGATGCTGTGGTGAATGAAATGCAGACTGCAACATTATCCAGCATGACTGGTTTAGCAGTGGGTCACTGATGGTCTGAGGAGGAGGCATATCCTTTAGATAACCTGTGTGCTAAGCAACAGTACCTTGAGTGTTGTTAGGTACTGGGATGAAAGCTTCAGAGCCATTGTCAGAACTTACACTGGTGCAGTGGGCGGACCTAAGCGAGAGGTCGTGGATGTGAGAAAGGGCATCGGTATTGGCCTGAAGGCCGCCGCGACGATAAATGACAGTGAACTTATAGGGCTGCAAGTCCAGAAACCACCTGGTGAACCGCGGATTCGACTCTTTGTGTAGGGACATCCACTGAAGCGCAGCGTGATCAGTCACTAGAGTGAATTCGCGACCCAACAGGTAGTACCGGAGATAAGTTACCGCCAACTTAATGGCCAGGGCTTTCCTCTCCACCGCCTCATACCTGGGACCTCATGTATAACGCCGTGCGTAGAACTCGCACTATAACATGGCGTAAGCACAAAAGCCGAAATGTGCTTATGCACAGAAAAATTCAGATGCAGGAATCTGTGCATACTCCAACTTCCACGTTCTTCCGCTACATAAATCCCGATTAGCGTGAAAACTAACGCTTGTGCACGCGCTTTATGTAACGCCCCTATCCCTCCCAGAAATACGCCTTTTTGAATATGCAAATCAATATAAATCGCCCTTAAGCGCAGCCTTCTGTGAAAAGACAATAGGAAAAGCACGGGGGAAAATATAAGAATTTCAGCGAATACCAAGTGGAGGCAAAGGAAAAGCATACTATTTTTTCAAATAAACCGTAGTATAATCAACAAAAGGAAGTTGATCGAGTGACATAGCGTGTTGGAGAAACTTGAAAGCTCACATTCACAAAATCGCACAGTGCCGGAAATAAAAAGAAGTCACATATCAAAGTCGCCGTGAAAAGGCAAGTTGTAGCCCACTGTCTGAGTGTCATATGAAAGCTTATTAGGGTACAGAGAAAAAAGGCACACAGTGGGGAAAAAGCACGAAATGTCAACTTCAATCTCGACATTTCCACTTTAATCATGTAGTTTATTTTGTCATTAAAGTAGAACATCATAAACTTCATCTTAAAATCGTTTAATTAACCAGTTTCTCAAATCACATCGTAATTAAAGTAGCACGTTAAATGCTTTGTTTTGTATTTGATCTTCTATGTGCCTATGTGTGGGAATCACTACTTGCTTCTTAAACCGGCTCTCTTCCTCCAACTGGACACAGAATCCATGACATTCGTGATATTACAGCTCTCTGAATAACTCAAACACTGAGATGTATACGTGATATCATTTTCATGATGATAGGAGTTAAAGCACGTTATTAAACATGTGTTTCACTTTGATGAAATAATTTATTGCAGCAGTACTCAGGGGCGGCTCTAGGCTTGTGGTGGCACTGGGCAGAGGAAGAATCGGTGGCTCCTTCGCCCCCGTCAGTAAGGTAGCTTATGCACGGTGGATGGCCTCGTCCGTTGCAGACACTGCTTAGCCGCCTCGTGCTCATGACACAAACATTTAACTTTTGCCGAAATTTGTCGCTGCGTTTTTAGCTGTGTTGTTATTTTCTCTTTCTGTTTTATATTCAATATATATTGGCGTAGCTGTCACTGCAGTCAGTGCTTTTCTTTCCCCAAGTAACCGATCGCCATACAATCAGCTCTGTAATAGAAGTTAAGCCATCTGTAAGCTTAGCGCCTATTCTTCAAAATGTTTAAAGAACATTGAAATATCTTTGTAGTACATGTTTAATTATTCTATCCTTAACGAGTACCAGTGAAGAATATAGATTATTTAAATGAAGTTAAAGTTTTATCTGTATAATTTAATAAACATATTTTGCTGCATTTCATCTTAAAAATGATATTGTCATCATATGTAAATACGCGCTTTATAAAGTGGCTCAGGTTGTGCGATATTATAATTAGTGCAAGTTAACAGTGGGGTGATTGTATTTATAAGTACAAACCGTTCTACAAGGTGCATATGATTGAGTGCATTTAAAGATCTTGTGATGAAACTGTTTCTGAACCGCGAGGTCCGTACAGGAAAGGCTTTAAAACGTTTTGCAGTGGCTGAGACAGCGTGTCCTTAAAGCTGTATACCGATAATTCTCTTTCCAATCAGCTGCTGCTGTGCTTCACACTCAGATACAGTGATATAAATACTCCGAGTCGTGCAGTGAGAGTAATATGGAAAAAGATGATCAGCTGTGGCAACTCCTAATGGGAGGAGCTGAAAGAAGAAGAAGAAAAATAAGAAGAGGAAGGTGCAGTGAGAGTAACAACGCTAAAGCAGTTATGGTATTTGGAATACTTTGGCTATTCCCTGGACCATTATATTGTTACAAGTTAATTAAAATCAGATGCGTTACACTAATAAACAATATGCGGTTAGTTTCGGTGTATTTATAAAGCCGCGTCATTAAAATAAGGAGTAATCACACAGGAACAGTAGCATTGCTTTGACGCTGGGTGCTGCCAGTCTGCAAAACCGAGCAGAGAACTTGCGTACGACAAGGTATGAGGTACCGTGGAAAAGTGCGTGGCTTTACGCCAAGTGTAGGTTTTATACATCGCGATTTGAACGTGGAAAAGTTCTTACGCAACATTTCTGTGCGTACGCACTGTTTATACATGAGGCCCCTGGTCTCCCGGTTCAGCAGTTTCCGGCTCAGGTACATCACGGGGTGTTCAACACTATCGATGCTTTGGCTCCACACGGCGCCCAGGTCTGTGTCCGAAGCATCGGTCTGGAGGATAAATGGAAACCCCAAATCAGGGGTCCTTAATACAGGTGCCGATGTTAGGGCCTTTTTTAAGTCATTGAATGCGTGTTCCGCCTTATCGTTCCATACCACATGAAGGGGAGCGCCTTTCTTTGACGGGGCCATTCCAGGATGTCTTTGACTTTGGAACATTGGGGTCTCACTTGTCCTCGTCCCACAAGGTAGCCTAAATACTTGGCCTCCTTTAAGCCAAAGAAACACTTACAGGGGTTAATACGGAGGCTGGCCTTAGCCAGTGTCGCGAGGACAGCCGAGACCTGCAATAGATGTTCCTCCCAGGTGCCGGAATAGATGACAACGTCATCCAGGTAGGCGGCACTATAGGACTGGTTGGGCTTCAGCACTCTATCCACCAGACGTTGAAAGGTCGCTGGGGCCCCATGCAGCCCAAATGGGAGGACCTTGTACTGCCAATGTCCACTAGGGGTGCTAAAGGCCGTTTTCTCTTTTGCGGATGCTGTTAAATGAATTTGCCAATACCCTTTCGTCATGTCAAGGGTAGTCAAGTATCGGGCCGCACCCAGCCGCTCGAATAGGTCATCAATGCGGGGTCATCAGTGGGTCTTGTGAGCGGCTTTGCGGAAGTGTTCCCTGGCTTGTCCCTTCTCCGGCTGATACTTCTGGGTCAGAGTCCGTCGTCCGAGAAACATCCCCCGACATGCCTGCGCCATCTTGGCTTGCCCCCGAGCATGGCGTGGAGACTGCGGGAAGGGTGCCTCGTCCTCTCATAGCCAGACCTAGGGAGGCTCCGGAAGTGGTGTTCGTCTTACCGCAATTTGTTTGTGACCAGTCTTGTCCCAAGATTACCGGATAGGGGGGTTTGGGCAATACCTCAACCATCAGATTGGAAACCTGCCCCTTCCACGTAATGTAGCACGGAACGGTAAGACTTGGTCTCACACATGTGACTCGCAAATGCTGCGTAAGCCACTGTCGCGGTAGTACGTAACGGCAAGCAGCAATGGTGACAAAGCCACCACCGAGTGCCCATTCAACAACACCACTCCCGTGTTTGGACTTGCCAGCGGGTGCGACGGAGTACAGTACCTTTCCTTGGAGGCCCAGGTGCAGTCCATCGGCTCCGTTGTAGTGTTGAGTAGACAGGTCGGCAGTAGGTGACCGGTCTCCCCGCACTTGTAACAGCTTCTCTTTGGGTTTTTGCGGCGCCTCCGCAGCGCGTCAAGAGGGCTCGGGGTGGGCCACCCGTCCCTGTCGGTTCCCATGCGCTTGCCTTTTGGACCCCCCGGCTTGGTAGGCCACGAGCTGACGCTCCAGGACCTCCAGGTGTCCTGACATATCTTTGTATGGGTGGCGCCGGACCTGCTGGGCGAGGGAGCTAGACAGGGCGTTAACCAGGTCCTCACAGGCCACCTGCTCCACGACCTTCCTGGCTTGGGGACCCTCGGGCTGTAGCCACCGCCCCATTTTTCCCCAAAAGTCGAAGGCCTGCGTTCAGGCTGGCTTTTCTGGGTCGAATTGCCAGGTTCTCCATTCAGCCGCCTGCTGGCCCGGCATTATGCCGTAGCGTGCCAGGATCTCCTGTTTCAGGAGGTCATAATTCGCGGCCTCCTCCTTGGGGATAAGAGCACTGCGCGGGTCCCTTCAGGTAGGGCGCGAGAATGGACGCCCACTCGGACCATTGCCACTCGTTCCGGGTGGCTGTCTGTTCAAAAATGCCGACGTATGATTCCACATCGTCAGCCTCGGTCATAGGCACCAGAGGTGGGGGCGTAGGACGAGGTGGATCAGGTCTTACTCTCCGGGCCTCGGCCAACTGGGCCTTCGTTTGCTCCAACTCCCTATTGGTAGCGGCTTGAGCCTGTTGTAGGGTGACGATCTGGGCATTCATCCCCTGGAGTACTGCGTTCAAGTCTTGTCCTTCGGTCATCTTTTTCGGACAATAATCCTGCCGACTACGCCAATGTAAAAGACTCAACAATACGTCTCAACAATACGTTTTTCGATGTGGTTTAAGGTCCATCCGCGGCCTCCTACTCGCACATGCGTGACAATATATATATATATATATATATACATACATACAGTATATAGTTGGTGATTTGCATGTTTTATTAATTATGTATTATTTAAATTGTACTTTATTCTCTTTTGTATAGCTCAAGGATGTAACAATATGGGTCGGCTCCAAGTTACCTGTTGTGTTTGGGGAGTCTCTTGAACCCAGAATGTCGATAGTCATAACCGAGATGAGCCAAGCAAATTAAACACTCACATGAGGCAAGGGGTAGGAGCAAATGTAGACTAGTACTTTTTAAAAATCAATCCCAAAAAACAAATACAGCAGAGCAATACAATTATTCACAAATATATAAATAATAGTTCAATAAATATATTCCTTTAAAAATGAGGTTCTTTAAAACTCACAAGCCACAATGCTTTCATCTAAAATCTGGCGCCTCCTCTACTTATGCTCTCTAGAACTTATTGTAAGAGGAGACACCCGCCAACAGGTGAACTCAACCTTATATTCAGGCTTGGGTCTCTATTGCCGGGTCCTTGGCAATCGTGATGCACTGCGCTGAGCCACACACGTCTCCTGCTACCTGCGAGAGAAACCACATGTCGGGCGCTCCTACTCCCTGGCAATTTCCCCCAATAGGAGTGCCCCTTCTTCAGCCTCAGGCTCCTCACTCTACAGCTCTGCTCCTGACCACTTGTCTACATTCTGATTCAGCTGGACTATCTCATGTCTGTCTCACTTTTCCTATCAGATCTCCATCCTTCAATGTCGTTCTGTTTCTGTTCTGTCTCCTCTTGTCATCTGCAGACTCCTCTTATGTTGGCATGCCCAACTGGGCACGGGTGCTATGTGCCACTCCCTCTGAGGTACAAATGAGACGCTCACATTCACACATGTATGTGTGATCAGTCAGGCACCCCAGCCATCCCCGGAGTGAAATGCGCTCACACACACCCACATCCGATTGGATTATTTGTTTAAAACCTGCTTTACACCATGGACCACGTAACACACATGATATTTTCCAACCTCGGGGGAGGGGTGTACAAATGTGTGAAAAGAAAGTTAAAGGTTATTTCCGTATTGAAAAGGAAAGAAGATTAAAGGCCCATGTTTTGCCTATATAGTCTTTATCAGGTGTGCGTTGATATACTACTACGTATAGTATTATATACTGCTCAGTGACAAAAATAATACGTTTTGTTTTCTAGGTCTTGCCATTTTTGAGGTTTATCATACAGTTTTTATTTTGAATCCCATGTTTTGATAGATTATAATGACCTCATCGCTGTAAATGATATGTCTGGTATTTTAGAAGTTGAATTTTTTTTTCTCAAGCCCATCTGGAGTTTTGTTTTTGTTTTTTCCGTCCTCCTGGCCTTCTGATCTTACTTTACTCTTTGTGTCTTAGTATTGCCTAATCTTATTTGTGTTTCATATAAACCTTTCCTTCTTCATTTTGTAATGCTCTTTGAACTACACCTTTTGTGTGAAAACTTGCTATATAAATAAATGTTGTTGCTGACATTATTTCTTCACTAGCGTGGTATGTATTAGTTTTCCACATAAAACTGTGTATGAAAGTGAAGCATATTTTATACATTTTAAAAAGTAAACAGCCAGATCTTGCATTTTATAGAGAAGCTTATGTATGCTGAGGTTCCAATTACAAAGAAAAGTCTTAAAACTAAAAACGTGCCAAATACATCTTTCAAGTCAAAATTATTATTGAGTATTGATTCACATGTTGTGATTACACACATATTGCAAGAATTTTAAGAAGGAAAAAAATCAAAACACAAACTTATTATTATGGAATTCAGCCATTTTAAAAGGAGACTAGCTATGCACTTTGATTTGACAACTTCCCTAATTGTCTTCCTCATAAACATGCTTAAAGCTCCAGAGGCCTGGATTGACCTTGGAATGTCCTCACCAAGCACCATTGCTGACATGATTGAATGTTGATTCCCAGAGATGAGTGTCCATTTCTGTTCTGATCAAGGCACCATGTACCCCCTACATTGATGGATTTAAGGCCAGATGTCCACATGACTGTCATCATCTAATTCTTTCATGTGATGCCTAAACCACGAGGACTGATTTAGATCATTTATGTTAGGTAGAATGCTTAGTTGGGGGCATGGTGGTCTCGTGGCCTCAGAACCCATTCTGACTTTGGTTTTTTTTCTGTCCTTCTGGCTATCGGACCTTACTTTATTCTTTGTTATTTAGTATTGCTTAATCTTATTTTTATATTTTACTTTTTTCTTTCTTCATCTTGTAAAGCACTTTGAACTACATAATTTATTAAAACATACTATATAAGTAAATGTTATTGTGCACAACTAGACAATAATAACTGAAAAAAGTGCATGATCAGTTAGACTCTTTCACTATACAGTAATTTATTTGTTTATGTGATTGGAGTGTGTGTACTGTGGGAGGAGAATGGAGCATCCAAGTAGAACATGCAAACTCCAGTCTCCTTCATTGCTGGACAGCTCTACTAACACTGCACCACCTTACTGCCCAATATTCCTCTTCTCCTTTTTCTCCTTCTTATTATTAGTTGTCCTCAATACCTTCCATCCATTGATATACTCTTACATTTTTCTCTGCTATAGACAACCAGGAAAGGATTTTGGGGAAGCTGGAGACTATGCCAGCAAGCATCAAGCTCAGGGTAGAAACAACACCTGGACAAGGCAAAGCATTACTAACTGTCATTCTGAATTGGATTAAGTGAGTCTTAGTGAAGGCCAAAGTGATAATAGGCTGAGGAGGTTATAATAGACTTTCTAGATACTGTCTGCAGATACTATTTTATTCACAAGTATACCCAGAGCATTATGGAGTTTGTCCAGAGACATCTCACATTGGGCCATGTGTGATGAATTTCAATCAGAGCGCATTTAGGTACACCTCAACTTACTCCTCAGCACCTTGGACAAAGGCAGTTCTACTTCAAGTCTGACAAGCTCCTCAACATTTTACAGTAATCTGAATAACTAAGTATCTCACTTCAAACTGATCTGTTTTTTTTCATCACTACCTAAAGCCTGTGACAATAACTTAAGATGGGTACACAAACTGATTTGTAAACTGAGAGCTTCCACTGCATGATTAACTCCCAGTTCTCTACCTCTGTCCATTAAAAAATCTCAGTACTGCCCTTGCCACACCAATCTGTCTTAATGAAAACTGCTAGTTTTATTCCAAAACTGTGGGGTAAAAACTTTGATGAAAAAAGATTGCAGAAGACTTGTCTGTTTTAATTTAAGCAAGAAGGCATAAAGTAGAAATATGAAAGAAGTGCTTATGATATTCAGGAGAGGTAGTAGAATGAATGGCAGCTCTTTCATTAAAATAAGTTCTTAAGTTGGTGTGAAATTCACAAAAGTGTTACAAAGTATTTCATCTCATAGGGAACAGTACATACACGCGGCAAGACACCAAATAATATGACTTAAAGTTGCACCTACAGGACCTTTAGCTCTCAAACTAATTGAATTTTACAAGTGTTATGTGTAAAGAAAATGACTGAACCTTTCTAGGGCTGATGGACTGAACTCATCAAAACTCTTACAGCTTTGCCCACCGGATACTTGGGGTCACCCTGTTTTGACCTTTCTCCACATTCACGAAACACCTTTAGACAGGATTGGTAAATTCAAATGGCCCCTTAAATACATCAGCAAGGACAAAGTATTTGTGCATTGATGTTGTGTTGCTGTATCAGAATTATTTTCCTTTTAAAAAATATGATGTAGGCATTCTAGAAGAGTCAGAGTTTGAGCTCTCATAATTGAAATACTGTCTGTTGTTCACATTTTTGATAAAGAGAAGAGAGATAATGGGCGACCAGAGTCTATTCTAGGACCAGGACACAAGCACAGCAATATCTAGCCAAAATTGTATAACCTCCCAAACAAGCTTCCTGTACATCACTAAGCAGGCACTGTGAGCTGTGCTTTGAATTTTAAACCCCAAAGTTGCTGGCAAGTAATTTAGGCCATCTGCACTCCTACTGTAAAAAAATAATATATATACTGTATATATTATATATATATATATATATATACAGTATATATATACACACACATACTTAAGGTGCACCTTTAAAACGTATACATGTGGAACTGTACACTATTGGCTGATGTTGCCTTCAAAGTACTCCCCTTGTGCATCTATACACTGAATTACAAACACTGTTCCCATTTCTGGAAGCAGACCTGGAACTCATTTTCAATATTAATGTCCGTCATTGTTATTGTTGTTTTTGGCTGTCTGCTTCTGGGTTCATCTGTCACATCTTCTCACCCATCTCTGAACTTCTTATGCCATTCAAACACACTGGACTTTTTCATAGCATCTTCACCGCACGCCACTTGCAAAAGTTGTAATGTTTCAGTAGTCCATTTGCCAATTTTCACACACAATTTACTATTAATACTTATAAGTTGCTCTAAATTTCAATCACCCATTTTTACACCAAAGTGTACACGCAGTTATCTATTACCTTCCCAATAACTAACTAACAACTAGCTCTATCAGCTTGCAATTTATGCATGTATTAGTTTAAACATTTTCAAGCAGGAATACTCCAGTGATTTTGATACAATTACGTTTACGGGTGACACTACACAGCAATTCCAGGAATTAAATCATAATATCTATAAATATATATATATTGTCACACACATGCGCATGGGAGGCAGCTAAAGGGCTTGAGTAATGGCAGTTCTGAGGCATGCCGGGAGCTGGCAGAGTGCACAGACTCTTTTTCTCTCTTTCCTGTAGACCATTCCTGGGAGATTCCATTTGGCTCTCTTGACGTCACTTCCAGGACCAAGCCAATGGAAGGAGACCTTACAGGTTCCTGTGATATCACGTCCGGGCTCGAACCAATGACTAAGGGACATGAACCTGATCCTTATGACCTCACTTCCTGTCTTCCCCTTTAAAAGCCTGTCCCTTTTCCCTAAATCCTCAGTCTTGTTTTGGACTCGTTTGTATACACTTCAGTTCTGTGTATTTTCATAAAAGAACGACTTTGCAGCCAGGATACCAGATTATACAGGTGGCTGCCCCAAATCTTTATCTGAGTATGTCTCATTATTGTGACAATATATATATATATATTCCCCAGCGAACATCATAGTACAAATGCACCGATAAACAACACAGTACAGCACTTTCTCTTCCTGTCTCTCTCTCTCTCTTTCTCCCTCTCTGTCACTCTTTCCATCTTCCCCCTTCACTCCTTCTCCGGGACCAGGATGATTACACATTTATAACAGCACCGCTCCTCTCCAGTTTACACCCTGTGGGAATGGAAACACAACAGAAAGTCCTGTTTTGTTCTTTTCCCAGCTGAGGTCGGTATGTCTCTCTGCCCCCTTGCAGCGAAGCCCTCCCCTGCCTTCGGGCAGATGGGCATACTGTTTGGAGACACAGTCTTACTTTTCCAGGCTCTCTCTTTATTCTGAGTACCAACAGTCTGGGTTCACCTATGAGAAAAAAAGAGACACTTCACTGCCTATGCCCCTTCAGACATAAGTGAGACCGCCGCCAGCACTTGGGGTGGGGAGCTCAGGCAACCGCACTTACCAGCTGGTCCCACTCTCACTCCATTGTTATTTCTGCCCCCACCACGTATTTGGTCATCTCACTTATGTCCACTGTCAGGGTAGCTGCAACTCCACATCCAGAATTGACCGATACAGGTTCACTTTTGCTCTGCACCCCTTTTTCATTTATGGTCCAGGCATTACTTACCTGTACCGCTGCATCCTTCTGGCTCTGTCTTGCACCCTAAAACACGAGGCTGAGTCTCAGTACTTTAGCAAAACCAAATTTATACAGCTTGAATCAGGAATAGCACAGTTATTTATTGTATTGGGATCTACCACTCTCCTAAACATAGACGCAGCAATCAGAGAGGGTCGTGGCCAGGATAGTGGCCAAGTAATTCTGTTCCCTGCATTGATAATGTTCCTTGCATCATCCATCGACAGCAAGCGCTTATACCGCGACTGTGATCGACTCGAATCTGCTTTAGCTGCGAGCTTCTTCCGCTTTGGGAGCCTGTGGTTGTCCTGGCAGCTGATAAACTGTCTTCCATATATGCGGTGATCTCGTTTTGTGATGCTCTTCAGTGTGTCGTCCTGTTAGGGGGTCTCCCAAACAAGTTTAGAAACCTTACAATGAGTGAGTTTTTATCCATGTACTTTTGTTTTCCTCCCACATTATTAAAGATGTATATGCTTGGCCAACTGGCAGTTCTAAACTGGCCCAGTGGACATGTATGAGAATGGGCTCTAGTATACTATGCTGGGTTGGTTCCTGCTTTTGCCTCATGCTGCCAGGATAAAATATGGCCCGTTTCAACCCTGAACTGCGCTGAACAGGTTTGAGAATGGTATATTAGACCTATCATGTATTGGACAGGCAGGACATTGGTGTATTGATTAAAATACTAGGTCAGGATGTGAATGAAAGATTTTATACTTTTTATAAACTCAATCAGGGTACATAGATGGCCAAATCCTCTGAATAATTTTTATAGATATTAATATGAAAGGGGAATGCATATGAGCACCCTTGCAACCTGTTCAGGATTACGTGGTTTAGAAAATGACTGACTGACCTTCATAAATTAATATCAACAAGTAATCAGTCTAAACCCACACTAATGGGGTTATAAAGTTGACTAACATGTTTCCTGATTAGTTACCTGTTAAGCTCTGCTACTTAAATAAGGAATGGATCTACATTAATTTTAAACTCTTATTTATCATAATATGTGTGTCATGGTGGGTACGGATGGTCTCTTTGTGGTGTTTGCACTCCTGTGTGTTGGTTTTCTGGATAATCTGGTTTCTTAACACATTCACCAAGACATGCAAGTTGGGTTAATGGGCACTTCTAATTTGGCCTCTGCATTAGTGTAAGCGTGACTGTTACATGAGTAGTCCCAGTGAAGGACTACCACTCTACCTGGGGCTGTTTTCTGCCTTGCACCCTGTGCTTCTGAAATAAACTCAAGCCTGCGGTGACCCAAGTGGGTTTAGAATGAGATGAAATGAGGTGTTATTATTTTCTGTGAAACACTTTATTGGACACAAAGCATGAACCCCAAGCTTATTGCCAGATTCATTGATGCACATAGGTGTCCTTACAAGCAAAATGGCTTTATTCTATTTTAGTAAGATTACTCCCTTAGACATACTAATTTATGCACCCTTAGGTGGATATTGAAATAAAGTGCAACAATTGGCCTTATCTAGAAATGGCTTCACTCCTTGCCAAGTTAAATTGAGATTTAATCTATAAGCAGGGTGAAAATAGCCATCATTCTTCAGTTCACGACAGGGTGCAGCTTATAAACATGGCCATGGAAAAAATACTTTACCAGCAGCTGTGAACTATTGCACTCTACCTTGTAGCCACACCCGGGCTTGTTACTCATGGCTTTTTTTATTTACCTTTATCAAGTCTCTTCAGTGTTTCCTTTAGCAGTAACCCTGTCCCGTTTGGTAGATATCATTATGTCATTGATAAATGTTTATCAGTGCTAGAGCAAGAGTAAGGCATGGACATTTAAACCTATTGGAAAGTAGGAATGCTAGTGACAGTGTGCATTGACATGTTTTAACAAGCACAGATCAGAATAATTTGAAGACCCTTAGGTGTCAGAATTATTAAATCAATTGGATGGATTATTTTATATTTTTCTTATTTCTGTAGCTATTTAATACAGTCTATTCCATGCTGTTCAGTGCCATTATGAACTAGATTTTAAACTTACCTTTTCTTCAATTAACGTTTCCACCACTGACTCAGGAATATCACGTTCTCAGAGAAAATTCCATTAATTTATTCTAGTAACTTCACCTGTGTTTGAAACTTGTTTCAGGACTCCTAAAAAGAAACATTTCATTGGTCTTCCAACTAGTTCCTCTTCTGGGTCACTGACTTTAACACACATCTTACAGTTCACTTAAGGTTCACTGAACTGTATGCCAGGAAAACCACACAGGGTTCTGTAACAAGAACTGGACTGCAAGGGAGAAAAATAAAAATAATCTGTTTGAACAAATTAATACAGAACGGGGCTCAGTACTACTGAAATAAGACTCATGGAAAAAAATAAAAATAATCTGTTCGGATGAGACACAGAATTCGTTCAAACAGATTTTAGTTTGACACCTACTGGGGTCCATAGGAATGAAAATGTTGTTTGAATTGAATTGTTGTTTGAATTTAATTGAATTCTTGCACAATGGATATTATGCTGACCATGATATCAGGAAAAAAATACTGCAAAGCAACTTGATTTCCAATATAAAATAATGAATACAGTTGATTTAGAAACTTTCTGCACATTTTATTGTGTTGTATATTTAATTCTAAATTGATAAATTTGACATTTTTGCCCATCAATAACAAATCAGTAAAGCATAATGACAAAGTGATAAGGTTTTCACAAAGGTTTGCAAATTTAATAAAAATCTGAAGCTGAAATTTTCATTCATTTAAGTATTCAGACCCTTTGCTGTTACATTCCAAGTTGTGGTCAGGTGCATCCTGTTTGCTTTAATTGTCCTTGTACAAAGTGTCTAGAACTTGACTGGAGTCTACCTGTGGCAGTGTGGCCCAGTATGAGATCATGTGTACTCTGGAGTAAGTTTTTGTTCAAGGACCTGTCTTTATTTGGCTGCATTAGTTTGTCCTTCAGTTCTTACCAGTCTCTTGGCCCACCAACTAAGAACTACTCCCATAGAATGCTTCTGGTACCACCATGCTTCACTATAGGGATATTATTAGGCAGGGTATGAGCAGTGCTTGGTCTTTACCAGACATAGTGCTTGGAGTTCTGGCCAAAGAGTTCAGTTTTTGTCTCATCAGACTACACAATCTTATCAGGAAATCTTTATCTCTGTTACAGTGACTATTGGGTTACTGGTCACCTCCTTAACGAAGACCCTTCTTCCTTGGTTACTCAGTTAGGCCTGATAGCAAATTCTAGTAAGTGTCCTGGTGGTTCCATACTTCATCCATTTAACAGTTACTGAGGCCACTGTGTCCCTGGAAATACTAAAGTTTTAGAAATGGTTTTATACCTTTGCTCTAATTTGTGCCTCACTGCAAATTTATCATAGAGGTCTATAGAGAGTTGCTGATAACATGTGTGGAACCAGCCCCGGACACAGACAGGCAGACATGTTTTTAATCACCACTGCACGTTTATTATCCCTAATATTTACAATGTCCAAGTGCACCACAAACCCCTGTGATCTCTCTCCCCTCACCTTGCGCACAGCACTCACTGGCAGTCATTTGTATCACAGCCAAGTTTCGGTGGGTTCTCCTTTATGCTTTACTCACCTTCCCC
Source organism: Polypterus senegalus (assembly GCF_016835505.1). Classification (NCBI taxonomy): domain Eukaryota; kingdom Metazoa; phylum Chordata; class Cladistia; order Polypteriformes; family Polypteridae; genus Polypterus; species Polypterus senegalus. The sequence continues at coordinate 58,320,825 of NC_053161.1, forward strand.
GCCGTACAACTCCGGCCAAAGGATCCAGCGTCGCTCCCTTTGTTGCCGCACACAGCGTCTGCAATGACGCGACCACCTTCCCCTCTAGCTCTTGCAGGTCCGCACGGAGCGTACTCAGCACCTGTAACAACGGCCCTGCGGACTGAAGAGTCTCCTCCAGTACACGCAGGGCTCCAGGCAAGACAGGAAGTCAGCCGGCGGAGAGCTTACCTGTCTGTCAGCCACACACATCGACTGCTTCCTGCGGGCCTCTTCCTCCGGTCCAATCGGGTCTCCCCCCGGCACGAGACGGGCATTCCTTGGCACACAAGACACAACGCCCAATCCCGAGCCTGCCGCGACCATTTTGGCTCTCCTTCTCTTAGTGCGGTGATGAGCCAGCTCATCGGATTGCAGCGTCTCCCTCTACACTGCCCCTGCTGCCGCTACCATGTCAGGAGAGCACTCCATAACAGCGCGTCTTGGCCACCAATGCAGACCCGGGTCATCCCTGTCTGCAAAACCCAAAACAAACGCAGCCTCGTAGAGCTGGCTGCCGGTGAGCAGGGCACTTACCTCCTGAGTCCTGTCCATCCGAAGCAGTTGCTTCTGCATGGCCTTCCTCGACAGCCCGCTGTCCCGGGCACCCTTCACGGAAGCACACTCCTTAGAAGCCACCGCACTCCGGTAAGGGCAGTTGCTTTCCCGCCGCACCAGAAGTGAACCTTGTGACCGCAGTCTGTTAGTGGTCCATGGGGCGAGATCCTCTCGCGGGGCTGTGTGCACGCCGCCCCTGTGGCACGTGGGTGGGGTCATCTGCAGCACCAGGCCGTCCACAACAATGATTTTAGGTGCAGGTCCCCACCTTGAACCAGGCGGAACATCCTGCCGACTACACCAGTGTGGAAGGTGCCCCAGACACAGACAGGCAGACATATTTTTAATCACCACCACACGTTTATTATTCCTAATATTTAAAATGTCCAAGTGCACCACAAACCCCAATTTTCCCCAAAGTCCAGGCCAAACCACACTGCCACTTCTTTGGACCGCCTCCTTCTCTCTTCTCAACAACCTTGTCCGTCTTCCACCCGACTCCAGCCCCGAATGAAGGGAGGCAGCCCCTTTAAATAAGCACCAGGATGTGCTCCAGGTGTGTTCCGGCAATCTCCCATGGACACGCCCCAGTGTGACGGTGTAGTAATGTGCCTTACTGGCATTACCAGTAATTAAATAAAATTAGTTAAGTGTCCTCTGCCGTGTAAAGAGGGAGGCTTTTGTTTGGGGAAAAAAGGTATAAAGTAAGGAAACTCGCCTTTTTCGTTTATATAGTGCAGACAGACGTCTTCACTGACGATATTAGCGCCTTTTTGGGGAGTGTCGCGGTGGGTCTCATGTAGACTGGAGAGACAGCCTTGCCATTGACTGACTGGGATGGCATTGTTGGTCCTCCACACCTGCACACGTCTCCCGCGACATCATAACTCTAAAGGAGCAAAAGAAAGTGCGACGCACCTCAATATTAGTTAACCCGGGTTAGCATAGGGATCCCGTGTTCGTAGTTGTCTGAGCTGTAGCTTAGGGGAAGGAGGAAAAAAATGGAAAGTGCTTAAGTTCACTAAAGGCAAAAGCGCAGTCCGCATCTGAAAAACCGGCACAGCTATGTGCGCGTGCGCCGGCTGCTTGACTTTTTATAGTAATTATGTGTGATAGTAGACGCCTCTTTTCGCAAATGCGTTCAAGTCATCACGTACCCTGGGAGGGATGACGTACGGCGGTTTAATTGGTCAGTGTAGGGGCGCCGAATACGAAAGGGAATCATGGCCTCTAAAGGGGGTTCTTTCTGACTAGTTCGTCTTGGAGAAAGGTACCACAGAACAACGTTCTTGCATTACAGCTTGTGCTTTGTTTTTGTAAATATTTTTTCATATAAATATCTCTCGATTAACTTTGGTGGAGGTATTTATTGGGTTGTGGTTAGTGGTGCACTGTTTATTTTTGTATATACACTTAAATTTTTTTTTTTTAATATTTTTGGGTGAAGCATGTATTATACACTGTTTGGAGGAGCAGCTTCCTGACTTGGATCACTGTGGAGGAAGACAGCTTCACATTTTGCTTTTGTGTATATATTTGGATTTCACTAGTTTGTGTGCAGTATACTATTTTTCATTTGGGACTTTCAGGAAACACTGTAAATATTGTATATAGTCATTTCTGGGCTCCATTTGATTACTGTTTTTATGTGTCCTTTGCGGTATTGGACTGTGCATTAATATATATAAATTCTGCAGGACATTATTTTTGATTTTTCTTTAAGTGCATTTGTTAATAAAACCTCACTTTATTTTTCAAAAAACCCAACCCTTTTTGTGTCCGTGTCTACCTGTCTTACACCATCATCCTGGTCACGCTCGGTCCCACATACTAGACACCTAAAGTGTCGGCTGGTGATTCTAATTCCCACTATACGGGGTGTCAGAGGCGGAAGTGCCGGCTGCATACCCGGAAGCACTCTGGGTGTCCCCACTCATCTTCCCTTCAGGGTTCTCCAGGCATGGGGGCACCCCCTGGAGGTGACCATGGGCCCCTACCAGGTTGAGCTTCCCAGCTATGTACCCGTGGCCCCCAAAGGAACCAGGGTGGTCGCCCCCTCGTGGTCTGGCACCCCCAGCCGTGTGCCACACATGTTAAACATGGGCTATTGAGTATAGATTAATTGGCAAAAATGGGAAACCTATAGCTTTAAAATTAAATTTACAACACAATAAAAATGTGCAGAAAGTGACGAGGTCTGAATACTTTCTGATCCTACTGTTTATAAAAAATATAAAAGTTTCTTTGCAGAAATAGTTTCTTTTGGAAAAATTGAGGGAAAATAGAAAAAAATAATGATAATATTCAAGAAAAGTTTAAGGCAATCCTTTTGAATAAACAGTATCAAGATCTACATGTCACTGACTTCTATGGGGTAAACAAAGAAGGCGTCAGCATGTTCTCTGCAAGTTCTCTGACAACCGGCCCCATCATTTGTTTACTCTGAAAGCTGCTTCTTGGAAACTGAAGACATTCCTTAGCTGTCCTGTTTAATTTCACAATTTCTTGGCTCCACATCAAAAAGCAATTTTCACTGATTGAGTAAGGCTAAGAAAGTATATAAACAAACTAAATATTCTTAAAATTCTCCAACTTTATTTTCTAAATTGTATTTAATGGTAGATTTTTAATGTTTAAGGAATTCATACAGAAGATGTTCACTTGCCCTAAAAGCAATTCTTAACCAAGCAAGACCCAAAAAAAAAAAAAATCCTGAATCAGAATCTAAAAAAGGAAGCAAAATAATCAAAGAACTGGCAAAAAACAAAGAAGCAACAATACTTACAGTATAATACTCCTGTATAACTTTGATTCAAGCTGCTAATGCCTCTTTCCAGATGGAATATACAGCCTTTTCTCAGCTGTGGGCATGTCAGGGGGGCCGAACCTGAACAAAGGAGACAGGAGACAAAACAAAAATAACAAATGCTAAGTAAACCTAACAGAAAAACATAAAACATATTCAACAATAACAACTCAAAATTAAAAAACACAACAATAAAACAGTGAATAAATACAAGTCAGGCAACAAAACCTGGCTGTAACATGACAATTATAAAATAATCTTTGAAGGTAAGACATTACTTTTGTGTTTTGGGATCTATAGTGAATACAACAAAGTGGTTTAAACTGGGCAGTTAGCAGAACTGAAAAATGATGGAAACTTAGGAGGAAAATTCAGGTATAGATGCTTGAACTAAATTTACTTCTGGTATAGCTTCTATCTGCTAGTACTGTTAAATTATTCAAAAAGGAAAAGACTGAAGTTATATTGTATAATTGTATTATCTGCAATGTCTAACTCCAGTCTAGTAAAAATTAAGAACAGCCATATTGTGTGTGTGTGTGTGTAAAGCACTTTGCAGACTAGCATTGCCACTTGGGAATTTATTGTGTGCTATGGTATTTGACTATTGCCATTAGGGATTATGAGCTATATTGTGGACTTCAAAGATTTAAGACGGTGCGAATGTTTGGCTACATCCACACTATGCTTTTCTTTAAAAAGTGTTTTTAAATGAACAATCTCTGTCCAAAGCAGTATTTTTACATTGTTTATGAAAGTATCTCCATCCACATTAACACAACCGAAAACACAAATGATGTAGATGTTTGCCTATACTGGGCAAACACCCATCAGCAGAAAAGTCCTTGAAGGATTAGTAATGCCACCGAGCATGGCATTTATCACAAAACTGTAGCCAGTGGTAAATGACTTCCTTTTTGCACATGTATGCAACATTCAAATGATACAAAACACAATTTATATGTATACAGGTAAACAATACAAGTTCTGTGGAAATCAACTCCTCTGTGACCACTATGTTGGAATATGATCTACTTCCTTGAAGGGTGACCAGTCATGCAAAGAGATGGGTTCAGTCAGGGAATAGCTACTTAATACGCATAAGCAAATCAGTCTTAAAATCAGTATTAAAAAGTCTGTGTTTTCTCCCATCCATGGCTTTTTCAAAATGCTTCAGTTTTAGGGGTTAAAAACACTGGGGTAGTGTGGACGAAAGGCAAAAATGGAGACTAATGACTGTATTTTTAAATGAAAATGTTGTATGTTGTTGTATGAATGGGGCCTTAAGAAACAAAGTCATCAACACTGACATGCAAAGGATATCACTTATCCAATTATTAAAATGTGATAGACAACTATTTATCTTTGTATTAACTAATTAAAATGAAGAAATTAACTTGTGTTGCATGTAGTTGGTTGGGGAGTTTGCAAAAAAATACAGGCAGAACTAAACCAAGGTGAAATTTACCCACAAACCTCAAGGAATTGTATTCCTGTAACCATTATGTCTGGAATAATACCCTACACTGCTCTGAGCAGGAAGGCAAGTACTACATTTTCAAAAGCCAAAAGGCCAGGCCATCTGTCATTTGCTATGGGCTTCCCATAGCTGCTGATAATGAAAAAAATGTATTTGCTGTTCATAGCAAAAGAGATCTGTCTAGTAAGTGTTCCTCAGTGTCATTTTCTTATTCCTGTGTGAGAGCTGGCAATGGCATGGGGTGCCACAAGAAGTAGCAACTAATAAGAGAATGCAAATTTGTTATCAATATCTATGCATAATAATCCAGTAATGTTTACTGATGTGTGTGCTTGTGCATATGTGTTTTTGCTTTTAATAAATTCACCTAGTTATCATATTAAATGGTTTATTGCACATATATATTTTGAAACTCTCCAAATTACATGTTCATGGGAGACCAGAGCCTAAGGCTGGAAATTTCGCACACAAGGCAGAAAAAAGCTCCTGACAAGGTGCCAGACCACCACACACACACACACACACACACACAGCCATAAAGGGTAATTTGGAATTATGTCTTTGATATTGGAGAAAGAAACAAGAAAACTCAGAGAAATAGACAGGCAAAAAGGTGGGAAACATGCCAACTCTACACAGATATTCCCTGGGCCCGTGAGGCAGCAGTGTTAGGTGTTTCATATGTACATTTGGTCTTGATTAATAACCTCATACAAATGAGGCATCATATTATGTAATAATGGAACTGATTCAAATTGATTTGAGGTAAGCCTTCTTTAATTTGTGGCTATTTGTAACAATGCAAAATATTCATTGGTCTGGTTAGTCATACTCTAACCAACCATTTAATTAATGTGGTCAAAATTCAAGTACAGTACAGTATATTGGATATGTTTGTCTCATACCAGATTTAATTCCAACGCGATGGATTCTAATCCACACAATTTGCTGTGTAGTGTACTCTGCAATATGCTCTATTAGCTTCAGAAAGCAAAGTATATTCATAAATCACATATATACACGGTAGTCCTGAATGAAACTTTAGCCTCTACACCCTTCTGCCTTAGGGTAAAAGTTCCTTTTTAAATGAATGCTACCCAGGTGTGTTCTCACAAGCTAAGACTGTTCTGCAGGGATAGAATCATACAACAAGCAGGCATTGCCAAAAGCAGGTATGTGTTACTTTCTTTAACAAAATAAAGATAGCTTTCACTTTGGAATACAGCTTTTTGATTCAATGAGCATCTCTGTAAAGTCACGAGTCTTGTCAAAAATGATACATCAGCGCATTAAAATATGATTTTTTGCAAAATAATTTCACAAAGTAGTTTTAATAAATGCATTATGGCTTGACTTTAATGTTTCAAAACTGTTAGCTATATTTTAAAAAACAGAATCCATAATACCACAGGCCTTTTACTACTGTATATATTAAGCAACTATAATCAAACCAACTAGGCCGCACAAAGAAGTAAAATAACTGAGCTAAACTCTTTGATTATGTACATGTTTAAAATAAAACATATTCTGAGCACTCATAAAATATAATTTAACAAGTTTTTATAGACAATAAAACAACTATGCTGTGATATGAAGCTGTACCATAATGTAATTTTAGCAAACTTTAACATGCTAATGGAAAATAACATCTAAACTATTTATTTATCTATACAGACAAAATTAAACCTGCATATCTCTTTCAGTGTGTTGAGGTATATATACATAAAAACAATCTACAGTATCTTTATATGGATATGCATAGAGATAGGAAGATACTGCCACTCCAACCAGAATTTCCTCCTAATTTGTGTCTGTTGCTATTGGGACAGGCATCAGGAAATAATGACCTCAAGCTGGTTAGTAGATAGATAGATAGATAGATAGATAGATAGATATCTATTTCAGTCCATTCATGTTCTGAACTTGTTTTTTCAGTTTTTCATACACTTAAAATTACAGTACAATTGTATGTAGAAAAACCATATAGAGTTATAAAAATTCAAGTACAATACACTTTCAATTTATTCTACTTTAAATCATTAACATTTTATTCCATAAAATATGATTTACCAAATTAAATTTAAATATTATTAAAGATCATTGGCTAAAAAGAAATTACCAAACAGGTCAGAAAATTAAAAAATGTAATTCCTATCTAACAATTCACTTATTTTAAAACATAAAGTCACATTAAGAGTATAATATTTTGTTATTGCAGATTTTAAATGTAACGTAAAGCTAGGTAAAGTTCATTAAATATATTTTCTTTTTTGAAACTGTTCTTCAAAGCTCTGAATTTTTTGGCATTTTTCTGCAAGTTGCTTGTATGGGCCTGTATAAAATGGGTGTAACTGTCAGCTCGGTACAATTTATGATCAGAACGTGTGGAATTTTTCATGTGTTGTTTTAAGGGTCCAAAGATGCCAGATTTTTAGAGTTTAAAACTTTGCTCTTAAACTCGATAAATGAAAATGCCAGAGAGTATTGTTAGTGAGCATAAGTACACACCACAATGGAGGAGTTTTCTTTTCTGCCCCCAAGGTGTCTGAGATACAATTTCTAAATGCTGTGGAGAAAATGTAGAAGAAAATAACTTAATGAACCAAAGGAAAAGTGTGCATGGCAACGCATATTGTAAGCACTGCAAAATACTTTCATTCACTTCTTAAAAATCATTTCACATTAATTTGTGTTAATTGGTTTCATCTAAATAAAAGTGCAAAAATAATTTTTTTTTTTTCAATTTCAATTAAGACAAACATTTTGTTCTGCTTAAGAAATTATTAAAACAAATACATTAGAAAATGTCCTAAAGCAAGGATTAAAATGAGAAGTGAAAGGGATCTGCTGACTTGACCAAAGGTTTTGCATGCCATTGTGTCATCTGGGCAAGTGCAAACTCTTCTAATTAGGCAGAGGTTTATGTGCAGCTTGCTGAGTTTGATTGATATGCCATGCTTCAGCTCCAATAGTAAAACGTGGCCCTTTATTGTGCTATTTTACACTGGTGGAACTTTATGTGAATTAGTCATTTAAGTTTGTATGTCATAACTCTTCATATTATGAGGCACATTTAAATGAATTTAGTTCTAAAGTCTGTCTACCTTACATCTAGTTCCTAATGCATTAAAAATGTGCACCCTTGACCTCAAGCTGAATAGTTTTCTGGTTCCCTTTTCCCCTTCTGATCTACTATTTCTTGCAACAGCTCTCTCTCTCTCACTATTAAATACTTGAATGCAAAGCAGTCCGGGGGTTTAGTATAACTTAACATTCTTAGACTCACTAGATTCAATTCAGGGTGCTGGTGCCTGTCCTGGTGGCATTGTATGTGGGTGGCAGGAACCAACAATGGATGATGCACTAGACCACCCTAGGGTTCACTCACTTGTACTCTTACAGTCACTCACACAGTGTCATTTACAATTGCTGAATACATTCAAATCTGAAACTATACTTTAGTCATAGATGTCAAATAAAGATTTACTGTTAATGATAGTATGTAATTGCAGAGCAATGTATGTATTGGCCATTAACAGCATGCTGAATCTTTATGTTCATTTTCCTTTAAGTAGGTATTCTGGATCATGTTAAACAAGAGGAGAAATAAATACAGTACATTTTGCAGAATATTTCAGTGGATGAAAATATTAAGGGCTTATTACATAGCCCTGTATTTCAGCCTTTACTTATGCCTAAAAAGTCTTTATTTGTCTGATATTTAAGACTTGGCTAATTTCTCATTTGCAAACTGTGGCACAAAGATCCTTGCTAACTATATATGTTTAATCACCATATTAATTTTCATTCTAAACAGGCACAAGATCTGACTAATGAGATTCTGCAATTGCTTAGTTGATGCCTATGTCAATGAATGCACTACCAAGGCAACATTTTTTAGTTGTGTATGGGAAGAAGTAAAAATACTCTCATCAGACAGGGAACAGTCATGCATACAGAGAGACTGTGTTGAGTCTCATCCTAACTCCATGTAGTGCTCATATGTGTGACTAGTATTAACATGGGTGAAAAGAATTCATTTGCATTCTAATACCAGCATTACTGCAGATACAGAGAGAAAAATATACACATGTGAACCATTATAGGTCAAGAAAGCGATCACCATTTTGTTGTGCAAACCATGACTTCCATACTCAGCTCATACTGGTTCAAAGGGAATCTGTTCATGCTAATCTGTTCACTTTAGCATTAAACAGTACTCAGCTACTGTTTTGTGTGGAAATTAAATTTTGCAAATTATGAATGTAATGCAGGAAAAAAAATGTAAGAGAAACAAATACTTAAAAATGGCCTAAACTGATTAGCCTGGTCTGCAAAAATGATTTTCCTCTTGAGAGGTGAAGGTTTAAAATGAAAAAAAGTACTATTTTAGATTAGCAAAACCTAATATATCCTAAAAATTTAGGAGCCCAAACTCTATTCTGACTCCCAACTTTGCAACGAAAATAAAGATGGTAGGCTTTTTTGACAAGAGGTGTAATTGATCTAATGTGAATTCCCCATAAATGTAGCAAAAATATTCCAATTTGTTTGTGAAAACATGTGACAAAATTTACCTTCACAAAGACACAACTTTAAAATTAAACTATTAGAAAACTAAGGTGCTACTGAAACTCAAGAGTGTAAGGCAGGGTTTGGTTCACTGGCAGAATTTCCCACCACTTCTTTTTATATTCTATATAGCCTCTCAAAAATTTGTAAAACTGGTCATTTTTGCTGTCTTAATAAATGAAGACTGTGTATTCCTTTACTGTTTGCTTACCTGTTACTTGGTCATTAACGCATTGGATCAACGTCACCTAGCATTTTTCTGTAAAAAACACTTAAACAACAACTTTCTTTATTGTAAACAATAAAAGACATCTTTCTTATGTTCTAAATATAAACCCCTGGCTATACTGAAGGAACAAGAAAACAGAAAAAAATATTGATTAAGAGCAAAAAACGTGTGGGAAATATTGGTGTAAGTTGTTACTCTTTAACTAACATTAAGAATGAAAGTTAGCTCAAAACATGGTATAATATTCTGAGCATGAAAAAAAATTATGCTATTAAATAAACTTAACTTGTTTTTTTAAAATGGCTTTTTTACTGAACAGACATTCCCATTTCAGAAAGTGATTCAGCATACCTGAATCTATAAAGTACACCAATGATTTTGTGACGGAAGACTTTGATGCAAACCAGTGGGACATAATAGTATACTGTAAGTGCACATTATTATAGTTCTTATAATACTAGCTGCGGTAACCATCTAAGATGGGTTGAAATCTAAATAATCAACGTAGAACTCAGTGTTAAAGTTTGCAGTGCACCACGTAAAAGCAGTGTTAATGTTTGTGATGTGCCATCTATTGGAACGAGAGATATAGCAAATGGATGAACACATAGACAGATACACAGACACATGCCCTTTTATTAAGTTGAATGATAAAAGAAATGTTTGTTTTGATGCCCAGTGAAGCATCATTGAATTCATTGAACTGATTCCAAATTAGGATGCATTCACATGTTATGGGACAGAGAGGAAACACAAGTTTCTCAGTGTTAATTTCATGTGACTGCCCTCTTGAAGTGGTAGATCTCAGTGGGACAATTCACAGAAAACAATGCTAGCTGAATTCACAAAGCTCTGCTGAAGTATTCATCTTTTGTTTGATCAATAATATAAAATAAAAATGCCAGAAATGGATATTTTTGTGATTAGACTGTATTTAGTGAACGTGCACTTCTCCCAAAGTACTGAGCACAGGTTCAGTTGTCAGGCTAAGCTTTCATGTTCTACCTTTGCTTTTGTAGTTTTTTTCTAGAGAATTGGGTTTACTCTTTTATACAAAAGATATACTACCATGTTGATGAGCTTAAATATATTGTGGAGTTGAGTATGAGCGTCACCAAATCAAATATTCTCACAGCAAATTGAGGTAAGTAAGCAAGTAATATGAGTGTATATGTAGGAGTATGAATATGTTCAACTAGTGTCCCAAATAGAGAAACAATTTTTTATTTTATTGATTTTATTAAAATCAAATAACATTCCATACAAATAAGTCAAGTTTTATAAAACTAGAGAGAGAGAGAGAGAAATCAACCCCTACCTATGAGAAAGTAAGCTTGGCCATCAGAGTAAAACTTTAAACCTAAACCTGTAAAAATAAGTAAATAGATAAATTATCAAATGAATAAAAATAAACAGTAAAAAAAAGAAAAAATAGAGGGGAGAGAATCTGCTTCCTCAATTAAAATGCTTATTCTAAAATGTTATTGATTAGATCCTGCTAGGTTTTGAAAAGGTTTTGTACAGATCCTCCAAGGGAGAATTAGATTTTTTTCTAATTTCAGAAGATATATAACATCAGTTACCCACTGACTTAAACTAGGTGAGTTAGGATTCTTCCAGTTGAGTAAGAGATGTCTACATGCCAATAGTGTAGTGAAGGCAATCACAGTTTGTTTGTCCTTCTCCACTTTAAGCCCATCTGGAAGTACACTAAACACAGCTGTTAGTGGATTAGGAGGGATTGTGACACCAAGGCTCTCTGAAAGAAATTTAAAAATGTTGGTCCAGAATAATGTTAATTTGGTGTATGCCCAAAGCATGTGGCCCATTGAGGCTGGAACATTGATTGCAACATTTGCAGGTTGGATCTTGCCCTGGAATCATTCTGGACAATTTTAAACAAGACAGATGTGCTCGATATATAATTTTAAGTTGAATAATTGAACATTTGCACATATGGAGCTTGAGTGAATTCTGTGCATTGCTACCTTCCACTCCTTTTCTGAGGTGTTGAGTGAGAGATCCTTTTCCCACTTTACTCTGGGATCTTTGAAAGGGAAGGACTTTAAAATGTTTTTATATATTACGGAGACGCTGTCTGAGTCCTCAAGACTGATCAATATTTTTTCCAGCATAGAGGTAGGTGGGAGGTGAGGAAAATTGGCCAGGTTTTGTTTAACAAAGTTTCTAATTTGAAGGTAGTAAAAGAAATGTATTGCTGGAAAGTTAAATTTGGAGTGTAATCGTTCATAAGATGCAAAGACTTTGTCTATGTACAGATCTCTAAGTGATTTATTCCAAAATGTTTTCCAGACATTAAAAACTGCGTACGTTTGAGAGGGTGAAAAAAGGTGGTTCTCGTGCAGAGGTGCCACAGATAAAAGCTTCTCTATCTTAAAATACTTCCTACATTGGTTCCATATTCTGAGTGAGTAAAGCACAATTCGGTTGTTAGTATATTGGTGATGACTTGTACTTATTGGTGTACAAAGCAAGGAATATAAAGAAGTACTGCAGGAAGAATAAAATTCTACCTCAAACTTTTCACCAAGCATTAATTAATGTCTTTCCTAAACAAAATAAAGACTAATTACAATGTGCATCATACAGAAGTAGTATAGGGGCGTCACTATTATACATCATCAGATTTTGACAGGTGTATGTCCCGCCCCCTTGGCATTTCCGGTACCCACCTGCTGCCACCTGGTTCATGGGCATTTCCCCCCGCGGTCTGATCTCTGCCTGTTGTCGGGTGCGCTGTTTAACCGGCATCGGACCTTTTGTCAGTCGTGCGCAAGGAAAAATGGTCGGCCGATCTTAGCCTTGATGCTAAAACTGGGGGCTGATCATCTTTGTGAGCCGAGACGGACCTTTGGGAGCCTGTAAGGTGTCATAAAAGGTAAGTCATCAATGGGGCGGAGCAGACATCCTGCTCCTATCTCTATGCAGCGCCCGGGGTGTGTACAGAGTGTACAGAGAGCGTGATTGACAGACCCCGGCGAGAGGATGTACAAGAAAACTTTAGAGAGAATCTATTACACACCCAAGGAACCTGGCAGTACAGCCCAAAACACCCCTTGAGCATCCCGTTACCTCGCCCACCTTGTAAAACCATGCCCTTTATAAAGCAAGGCATATTTCAGATACCAAAAGTGTTTAAAACAATAACTTTCAGAGTGGATGTACAAGGAAAAAGGTTTTAGAGAGAGTCTATGACACAGCCAAGGAACCTGGCAGTACAGCCCAAAACACCCCTTGAGCATCCCGTTACCATGCCCACCTTGTAAAACCATGCCCTTTATAAAGCAAGGCATATTTCAGATACCAAAAGTGATTTAAAACAACAAGTTTTATTCAATGATTCAAAAAAGATGCCAAAGTGTCTTAAAAAAATCAAATTTTATTGAAGCAAAATTCCAAACATAGCAAAATAAGATCTGGTCTTCAGTTTGAGTTACAAATTGTTTGCTATACATTAAAATTGTTTAAAGTATGAATAAAAGCAGGAGAAACAGCCGTAAAATAATCACACAAGCTTAATTGTATACAGATTTGCAATTCACTTGAAAAGAAACAAAAACACAAGAAAATGTATACATATAGGGTACGCAAATGAAAATTCAAAACCAGGTCCAAACCCATCAGTGAGTCGGTAATACACCTAAAAATGTTTAAACCAGCACATACTTTATATATTTATACTTCACTAAATTATGTAAGCCTATTTTCTCTGTTTGGAACAGAGCCGACCACATAAAGCTGGTCTTCACAGGCTGAATCAGTTTTGCGTATGCATCAATGGGTCTCTCTCCCTGCTCAAATTCAGCTATAATATCATCCATATCAATCTTGATAGCTTTACGAAAACAAGGGAGATTGTACATTTTTAACAAAGCACGCACACAGGACACAAGTCTATCTCTTCTAGCCCTTTTGAGCATGAATAAGCTATGTTTATATGCAATAATTGGTTTAGAGAACCAAATACTACAAATGTGTCCATCTGGTATGTATTTGTTCTCTTGACATTCCGCACATTTTTCCCCTAAATGTTCAACAGAGCTAAACACATAAGCCCAGATGACTGAGCGACCAACTGTAGTCATAATGAATCTTTTTCTAGCAGATATAATATAAGGAGAAAACCTTCTATAGGTTGCATTACGTGTCACGCTGGGCAGGGACCTGGTTTTCCTTGTTCTAGCTTCCGAGTCTTGGTTCCTCTGACAACAGAAACAAAACACAAACAGTTAGCCGACAGAAAATACAACACAAACAGGTCTTGTTTAGCATGGATAATGCAATTTGCTTAAGTTTCTGTAAATCGATTTTGGCTTTAAAAAATAACTGTAATGGTGATTAGAGACAAGTTCAAAAGCTGCTGTTCGAATCTTGGGTTTTGTTGCACGTTGCATCTTTTGTATAAGCTGAAAAGTGTTTACTTCAGCAACAAACAGCTTCAGACAGTTGAGAATATGATTTTTTGTCGGTTTCACAATTCTTAACCCGCACAATGGTTTAAACATAGAAAACACCGTTTGAATTAATCTTTTAATACTGATCTGTCGACAGATGCTGGAAACACAAGGGTGCATCTCCTCAGAATCAGATTCTAGTAAAGACAACTGTGCCCATCCTGAGATTCGTCACCCAAACGGCATGCTAAACAAGACCCGTTAATACATCTCTTACACAACTACTGACCACGTAAGCTACAACAGACTTTACACAATGCTTCATTAAAATCAATCCGGCTCTGTGACTGCGATGGCTGGCAGGTGTTTGGGAATATATACACAGGTCTTGAGACTTCAGATTTGAAGTTGAACAAGCTTTTACACCATGTTTAAAGACCTCACCGGCCATCTTAAAGTCAGTCTAATATGGGGAAAAAAGAACAAAGTTATATTCCTACACGAAACATACATATTCCTGACGGGATATCAGCACAACATAGAATTCTGGACATTATTTCAGAAGCCAACTGGACAGCTTTCTCAACAGAATCATCATCACTGTTGGAGCAGATATAAGCCACACGTCTTAAAAGACACAAAACGTACCACGTGTCATTACAGGAATAGTATTCCCTATTGATCTATAGATACATCTAGTTACACGTGAAATAGCGGTTAGGGTTTTTAAATCGGCCCTTCTGTCCGAAAAAAGGAAACACATCACTAAGGCAGGCATTTTTTCCATAAGGCTTTCAATGTCGCAAATTAAATCTTTAACATCTGGTTTTAAATCATCTTTCTTTTTATTGATAAGACCTTTCAAAGTTGCTGAAAGCTGTTCTTTTGTATAATACTTGGGCTCTCCGCATGTAATCTGTCAAGTTAAAATAAAATAAAATCAGAACCTATTTTGTACCGCCATTCAAATAGACTTAACAGAAATGTTCTTAAAGTCCAGACTCACCATGTCCAAGGTCGTGCTGTCTAGGTCAGGTGTGTCCGTCTTTGCCTTGTCAAAAGTCGTGCTGCATCCAGCAGCTGCTTCAGTCTTTTCAGTTTCTGTTTTGGCACCTCCTTTAAAGAAAAAAGTAAAATAGGTGTGAAAAGTCAAGGAAAAAAAAAAAAAAAAAGGCAATACACCTGTGAAAGCCAACAACATTTATAAAAAGGCATACATTCAAAATTACCTGATTAGGCTTATCTGCTTCACCTCCACATTCTACAGACGGGTATTCTCCTATAATGATGACATCGTCATCTGCATTATGGGCTGGTTTCATTGTTGCAGAATCCATGTCTTGCTTCTTAAAACAAAACAGATGATGGTGTGTCGCCAAGATGGATAGATAGACAGATAGATACCTTATTAATGACAGATAAATAATTTATTAATTCCCAGACAGAGATAGATACTTTATTAACCAACTATCCCCCAGACAGATACATAATTTATTAATCCCCAGACAGACAGATAGATACTTTATTAAGAGACGGATAAATAATTTATTAATCCCAGACAGACAGATAGATACTTTTATTAACCCAATGACAGATACATAATTTATTAATCCCCAGACAGACAGATAGATACTTTATTAATCCCCAGCAAGAACTCTTGACGGGCCAAGCAACACAGGTAAGCCGGGAACGTTAAGCTCCAAAGCTGCGATGGACCAGCAAGAACGCTTGACTGGCCAAGCGACACAGGGACACGGGTAAGCCGGGAAGGTTAAGCTCCGATGCCGCGATGGACCAGAGAGAACGCTCGACTGGCCAAGCGACACAGGGACACGGCTAAGCTGGAGTCAGCAAGCTCCGGGTGGACCAGCAAGAACGCTTGCCTGGCCAAGCAACACAGAGACCAGCAAGAACGCTTGACTGGCCAGGCAACACAGGGACCAGCAAGAACGCTTGACTGGCCAGGCAACACAGGGACCAGCAAGAACGCTTGACTGGCCAGGCAACACAGGGAGAAGGGTAAGCGTAGATTAAAACCTTGCAAAGTGGTGGACTCAGCCAGCCTACTTCAGCTCGGTCAAAAGAAATGTTAGCTGTAAAACAAGCGCCGGGGTCTCCTTCTGACCTTAATAGCGGACAATGCCAGCCTGCTAGGTATCAGTCATAGGGAGATGACCAACAGCGCATACCACAACATACCCGATTCTTGTTATGGAGGAGGCCTGAGGCTTTGAGTCCAATTACCCGTCTTTAAATATGCATTTGGGCGAAGCTTTTACAACGTTAGGGCCAATCAAAACGTTTAAAGATAAGATTTTATTTAGATACCCCGCCAACATATTTTAACCAATCAACAAACACCGGCCTCATGTTGAACTATCCAATGGAATTACACCATGCTGATTCGGACGCGCTGAGTGCACTGAGCGCGTCACATGTTCATAACAGCCAATCAGGAAGCAGAAAGGTCGGCGGGCTGTGAAGCGCCTAGGCGTGAAAAACAACATGGCGCTACTGTCAAAATGTATGAACTATGTTAATGGAAGAAAAAAAAAAATGTATCAGCATATGAATTAAACAGTAACAGACAAAAATATCGTAACACATACAATGATGGCACGGGTATTCGGTGCGTCGTTTTTCTAAGCCAAGGAAATCGGGTTCAAGGTCCCGCAGACAACAAAAGTAAGCCATGTACTTTTAAATTCTGTATATTAGCATAATTATGCATTACGGTGTTTTATTACATCATAGACCCATAAATGAAAAGGTAAAATGGAATGATCTTGTTGTTATTCTTAATACGCCATTTAATGTATGATACGCCTAGAAGTTGGACACGCCGGGCAGATGGTCTTGTAAATAACTAAAATCCGTAAAAGCGTTAATATTTATGTATATATAGTCATGAATGTGTGTACACGTTTATTTAGCCTTTTTATTCCTGGCATGATTAGCTTGTACCTTAAAAAGAAGAAAAAACATTATTTTGGTGCATATCAACCATTTTATTAATTAACTAGGATATATTAAGAAGTAAAATGTGTATATTTATCATGATTGTGCATTACGATGTCATTCAATTATAACCCCAATAAAAAAAAAAAAATAAAATAAAATAAAAAAAAAAAAAATGAAAAAAGGTAAATGGACTTCTAGGTTTCTTTACAAATTTTACAACAGTTGCCACTCGTTGCGATAAGATGCTTGTACTAACACCGGGCCTAGTTGGAACATTCTAGATGTACCCTATTACATAAAATGAAATAATAAAATTCATTGGAAAATACGTTTCACCGTCTGTCTATAACTGATAACGGTTGAACATTCCAGAAGTATTACATAAAATAAATGATGCAATTTAATTGTAGCATCTGTTTTACAGTTATATTTTACCGTGTGTCCATAAACGATAATGTTTTAATTATGTCATGTTAGATGGTTATCTGTCTATTATATATATAATCGACTTGACGGATTTACACATTAAAATATTTTAATGTATTCTGCATTTCCTGAAGCGTTATGGCTCGCTTCTTGGATTCGGATGAATTTGATGCACACTTTTCAGATCGACATAGAATTACTACCGAACGCCGGTAAGATTTATATATATATATATATATATATATATATATATATATATATATATATATATATATATATATATATATAAATTAGTGAAAAAAATAAAAAATAAATAAATAATAATTCCATTGATTTACTCCCTAATGGCTATAAGGATGTTTGTATGTACCATGTTAAAATTTTAAAATACAACCACTACCTTATTATTATTATTATTATTATTATTATTATTATTATTATTAACATTATTATTTAACAATGATTTTCATTCAGCACGTGTGAAATTGCTTGAATCTCGATTAACGACGGCCTCACCGAGAAAGAGCACCAAAAGTCAACAAGACGCATTTCAACTACCCTAATAGGAACTGTGACGACGCCTCGGCAGACTACAGGTATGAAAATAAAAAGAAAAAACGTTTGATGTTTAACGAATTATTTAGTTATTAGTACCAATATGGCTGCTCTATTTTGTATGCTTGCATTCACATAACAAGTAAAAGCGGGCTGTAATCTGTAAACCCAGTTGTCCATGCATAGCGCTTACAAAACCCTAGTGTTAGCCATGTGCATTGCATTGGCGAGTGCCCCAAGGCTTGCCAATGTGTGCAAACCGGTGATAAGATTTTGGCGGACAACACCCTAACGTGCCCGCGTTGACCCCTTGCTTGTCTCTCACAAAGCCTACCGATAAGAGCTTTCCACCCCAAAGGCCTCAGAAATAGCGACACACGCCCAACCTTTTTTCTAACCCATTTGACCATTTCTGAGGCCTTTGGGGATCGGCTTTTAATTAATGGATTATGTAATATTATTTATATGATATAGCTATTAAGATTGTAGTTAATTTAATTTTTTTTTCAGATATTGGGCAATCAGTTGGTAGCATTTCCAAAGGAAAGAAAACAGAGAAAGCAACAGTGAAGTCTGGGAAGCAAACCATTCATTCACATGATAAAGTTGATAACCCTGTGTATCATTTAATCGAGAAATGGTTGATGTGTGCTATAAGAATTATTAATTCATTTAGCAACAGACATAAAGGTGTACAGTTTTTATCAAACTTTATCGAGGATATATTATGTCCTCATAGTGATATTTTAAAAAAATATCTTCTGACGTCTATTTGGGCCATTTATGACTCTGACCACATTCCAGCACAGGAACTTGAAACAGCTTTCCAAAGATTGTATAGGCTGGAAAGCTTGATCTTAAAAGATTGTACAAGTCTGGGTGTCGGTTCAGGTACAAAATCTATATGACTAAGGCATTATAAAATGAAACCTCATAACACGCTTTTAAATACGATCAGAAAGATTAAAAGAAATACAAACTTTTGGCCAATAAGCGGAAAAGGCGACTGCAGTGTTGCCGTAGACCCAGAATTCATCGGGCAAAAGATCAAAGTGATTGTTCCGGTCTTAATGCACATGTAGAAATTGTAAGGGAATCTGAAAGACGGATGAAAAGATTTAGGGCTACAGAGCATAACTATGAATTCCGTTTTATCAATTTGGATAGAATTAAGTCATATACGCATGCCATAAACATTGTACATCAAGGTATTCAGGATATTTTAGACACATTATCCCCAAATATTGCGCCATGTGATTTTGTTCAATTGCGACTCATTTCTCCGAGTTTGCAAAACAATCTTTATTCTCAAAAAGAATCTAGACAGCTTTGACGCCAGAAGCTTTTAAATTATGTGTCTCAGATGCTGCAAAGTAATACTGAGATAATTACAGATTCCTC
Organism: Polypterus senegalus; assembly: GCF_016835505.1. NCBI lineage: Eukaryota > Metazoa > Chordata > Cladistia > Polypteriformes > Polypteridae > Polypterus > Polypterus senegalus. The sequence continues at coordinate 58,340,246 of NC_053161.1, forward strand.
TCTGCGGTTTGTAGTAACCATTGTGAAAAACATGCAGGGTGGAGCAAGACTTAGAATCAACACATTGCTCTTCAGTAAAATTATTAATACTAAACGACGTCTATTAGTGGATTTCTCACATCGGGGTAATTTATGTTTTGCAGGCGCTGTCATCCGCTTACTCAGCCAGAAAGACAGACCGGATAGTGACATTCTGCAAAAAGCTAGACAAATGCATATGCAATTGGGGTTTTCGGAAGATAAGAAAATATCATTATCAGATGTAGAAAAATTTGAGCGTCTATTAAATGTTTCTATAAAGGTGCTATACATGCATGAGAGTGCATGGAAATACTTCACAACGGGTCCTACGCCGACCGATAATAAAGTGATTTTTCTTCTGTTACACAGCGATCACTTTTTTGGGATTTTAGATGTGAAGAAATTTATCGGGGCTAATTATTTTTGTGAAATTTGTCATGCCGCATATTCTCACAAAGATCGCCATGTTTGTGCCAATACTTGCAGGGCCTGCCTAGATGCTTCTTGCATTGAAGTAACAGGCTGCTTAATTAGATGTCCGATATGCAAAATCATCTGTCAATCAAACGATTGCCTCGGTAAACACCAAAATAAACAAACCTGCGAGCGGAAAGAATACTGTGTTAGTTGTCAGTGCTACACGGCCCTTACCCACGTTTGCAAACCGAGGTTATGTCCAAATTGTAAAGAAGCTATCACCAGCTGCGACAGTCACTTATGTTATATGCAACCGTTATTAAAGACTCCGGTATCAAAAAATATATATTTTATGTTTCGAATGCAAGCAAGAAAAAGGAATCCATGAACCGAATTACATATATGCATTACACATGGATGGTAACAGAAGCTGGGAGTTTGCCGGAAACGATTGTGTTGAAAGATTTATCTCTACGTTTATAGATAAAAGTTTAAGAATTACACTTTTATTGCACACAATGCAAAATCCTATGACAGTTATTTTGTAATTAGTCAATTAATAAAAGAAAAAATGAAAATGGATTTGTTAACGATCGGTGGAAAAATCATGTCGATATCAGTGAAAGTTTTAAACATCAGATTCATAGACTCTTTGAACTTTCTAGCATCAAAATTGTGTAAATTACCACAGGCTTTGGGTTTTAAAGGGTCGAAAGGTTATTTTCCTCATTTTTTTAACACTGCAGAAAACCAAAATTATGTTGGGCCTAGACCGGCTGTAGAATTTTATGGTGTAGAAAGTATGATGCCAGACGAGAAGAAAGATTTTCTTTTATGGTATTCTAAACACAAGAATGACGTATTTGATTTTCAAAAGGAATTAAAAATGTACTGCCGTTTAGATGTTGAAATTCTAAGGTCGGCGTGTATCTTGTTCAGGCAAGAGGTTATGGAGATCACCAAAACGACACGTATTGATTTAAACGAGCAGTTTCAGGCCAAATACAACATATTATCTATTGATCCTTTTCAATATGTTACTCTAGCGAGCGTCTGTATGGCAATGTTTAGACTTAAATTTTTGCGTGAGCAAACCATAGCTTTGCCTTTACAAGACAGTTATCACCGAAAACAAAAGAGGTACTCTACTCCATCCATTCAATGGCTCATGTATATAGAGGCCGAAGATAAAATAGATATTCGGCATGCGTTAAAACCTGGAGGTGAAATGCGTATTGGAAAATATTATCTAGACGGGTATGCAGAAAATAATGGTATAAAGATGGCTTTTGAATTTAACGGATGCTTTTACCATGGTTGTAATATCTGTTACAGTGAAAAATCATGGAATAGTGTTACAAACACGACATTCGGTTGGCTTTATTCTAAAACTATGGAAAAAGTTAACTACTTAAAAATGCAGGGGTTTCAGGTGCATCAAATCTGGGAACATAATTGGCGGCGTCTGGTTCGTGAAAACATCCGTGTGCAGAATTTTCTGAAAACAGCACGTCTGCCTCAGATTTTGAATCCCAGGGAATCTCTCTTCGGCGGTAGAACAAATGCATCACGCTTATACTACAAGGTGGGCGTTGGTGAAAAAATCCATTACTATGATTTTACGAGTTTATATCCTTATGTGAATAAAACCAAAAGATATCCAATCGGTCATCCAAAAATTATTTATAAGGATTTTGAACCATTAGAAACGTATTTCGGATTAGCCTGGGTTAGGGTGTACCCACCCAGAAATCTTCTATTCCCTGTTTTGCCATGCAAAATAAACAAAAAGCTGTACTTTACACTTTGTCAAACTTGTGCTGTAACACAACAGCAGACACCCTGCACACACACTCACGAGGAGAGAGCGATTACCGGTTGCTGGACAACACCGGAATTGCTTGCAGCCATTCAGCAGGGATACAAAATTGAAAGCATATATGAGATATGGCATTTTGAGCAAAGTTCTACTGAACTTTTCTCAGAGTATATTAATGCCCATTTAAAAGCTAAGCAAGAATCTTCAGGTTATCCTGAGAGCTGTCTAAACACAGAACAGTGTAAACAGTATGTATCCATGTTTTATGAAAAGGAAGGTGTACAATTAAGCGAGCACCTTATTAAAAAATCCGCCAGAAGACAAATTGCAAAACTTTTTTTAAATTCCTTATGGGGTAAGTTTGCACAAAGACCTAATTTGCCACATACATCTTTAGTTACGGATCCAGAACAACTGTTTGAATTATTGTTTGCCCCAAATTATGAGGTATCTACTTGTGATTTTATTGATGATGAATGTGCCTGTGTGACTTGGACATACGATAAAGATCGTTACAGCACACCGGCCAATGTAAACATTTTTATTGCTAGTTTTACTACAGCTTATGCAAGATTAGAATTGTATAATCTTTTAAACAAACTGAACGAAAGAATACTATACTATGACACGGATTCAATTCTTTATATTTCCAGAGCAAACGAATGGGACCCAGAAATTGGATGCTATTTAGGAGAATTGACGAGCGAGGTACCAGCGAATGAATACATCACTGAATTTATAAGCACGGGTCCAAAAAGTTATGGTTATAAGCTATCCAACGGTGAAACCTGTCTAAAAGTTAAAGGTATAACATTAAATGTTAAGAACTGTGAAAAGGTTAATTTTCAAAGCTTAAAAGAACTGCTATTTGACTATGCAGAAAATAAAAAACTGTCTTCAGAACATAAAAATATCAAAGTTGAAGATTTTGGTATTGTCGGGTAAAACGCAGCTGGCATATAGAAACCAGAAAAATAAAAAACACAAAAGTTGTATATGACAAGCGCGTATTAACAAAAAATTTCACCTCATTACCTTTTGGCTATTGATTCTGAGATAAATACATAATTAGTAATGGACGTTCGTTTACAACACCCATTTTCCTGTATCTTAAGTGGGCCGAGTAACTGCGGAAAATCTTATTTTGTGAAAACATTACTAGAATCGGGGACTAAAATGATGTCTCACCAACCACAAAATATCCTGTATTGTTATTCCGTTTGGCAACCTCTCTATACAGAATTGATGAAAAAATTCAGACACATAAATTTTATAGAAGGTCTCCCTGACTCCTAAATGATGATGTGTTGTTGCCCCGTGATAAAATAAACTTAGTTGTCGTGGATGATCTCATGCAATCGGCCTGTAAAAGTAATGAGTTGGAATTGGCATTCACAAAGTATGTTCATCATAGAAATCTGAGCGTAATCTATATTGTTCAGAATCTTTTTTGCCAGGGAAAACAGAACCGAACAATTACTTTAAATGCTAAATACATTGTTTTGTTTAAGAATCCGAGAGACAGACAACAAATATCAATATTGGCCCGTCAAATGTACCCCACAAGGTGGCGCTACTTTCTCGAAGCTTATGAGGATGCCACTAAGTCAGCCTTTGGGTTCCTACTGGTCGATTTAAATACTAATACTCCAGATGACTTTCGTCTCAGAGCATCCACATACCCACGCAGCGCCCAGTGGCTTACGTGTTTAAAAAGCCCAAGGGTAAAAAAATGTGATTTTAGTGGCCCCGACGTCATTTGGTAAAAGACGTCATCCTGATCAACATGTCGTCCAGGATTAAACGAAATTTACAGCTCATGCGATTGCTTATAAAGGCAAAACCAAAACAGAGAAAGTCCATTTTGTGTGCAGCTTCTGACGATTTAATTCTGGCTATTTGTGAAATTGCACTCAATGCAATTAAGGGTAGCTTACCTTTAAATTCCAGACAGATTGGCATTCTTAAAAGAAACGCATTGTTATAAAAATCTGAGCAATAAAAAGTTACTATTAAACGAAAGAAACGTATTATAAATCAGTCTGGTGGATTTATCGGTCAACTACTCGGCATAGCAATCCCTTTACTCACCGGTCTAATTTCGAATCGGTAAATGGAGTACACTGAGAAAATGTATCTTGTACCAGAACAGCAACTGGGGCAAGTCCAAACACCTGTCGGTGGAGAAACAGATATGACAAAAAATACTATGCAAACTCTTGACCATGAAATGAGGAGTATTTTACAAAATAGCGCCCTATCACCACATGAAAAAGTGGAACTGTATTTTCATACTTTGCAGCGTTATCTGAGTCTATTGAGACAACGGGAATCACAGAAGTCTACATTGACTCTATTTCTACCAGAAACTGAAGCGCCATCCCAGACCACAGCGTTGCACCCGACCAATGACACGGGTGATATTGTCATAAGAGACGTTTTGGAATCCGTCTCTCAGAGACACCGGAAAAATACGGAAATGCTAATTCGGAAAATGACCCAAAACCCGTCCACAACGGCCTGGAATGAAAGAGGGGAATTTTTATATAAAGGCACACCTGTTATTGGCACAAATATGGTTGATCTGATCAAGTTCGCTACGCAAACACGTACATTAAACAAGAGTGGAAAACCAAAAGGTTGGGATTTATTCTTTAACGCTATGGCGAAATTAACGTGCCCGGGTCCATTTTTCCGAACATGGGCGTTCGGGCTTTATTTCAAGAGATTAAAAGTGATACAAAGCCGATTCAAACAACCAGTAAACAGCTTGGCCTGCCTGCATCACGTGATTTTCCATCAACGCTCGACCAGGCCTCCAGCTATACCCCTGAAACACCCAGATTATCTAGACAGATAAGAAAACGGACAGTCTTTAGAAAAGGTCAACTATTTAAAAAACACAGCTGGCTAACCGTATGAATAAAAGTATTTTAAAAATAAATGTAGAAAATAGTGTTTTAATATGGCTGTTTATTATTGTGTATTATGACCATTATTAGTATTTTAATTTTAGATCATTTTGTTTAATTGTGTCAAAACTCTGAAAATACTTTTATATCACTGTATTAATGATTAGAAAATTAAGGAAGCAACTTCTTTAATGTACAGTGTTTTATTATTGTGTATTATGACTATTATTAGTATTTTCATTTAGATCATTTCTTTTGTTTGATTGTATCATTTCTTTTGTTTGATTGTATCATGACTCTGTTAATTCTGTGAAAATACTTTACATCATGTGTTATTACTGTGTGAACATTTAAAAAAAATAATAAAATAAAATATAAACATACAAACCCTTTTAATTTTTATCTGTCTGATTATTGGATTATTCACTATAATAACCACAGACACTTTTATGTTGGTTAATAGTTCATTTATTTTATTTTATTTTTAAACAAAGGGAATACACATAATTGTAACTTTTTTTTTTCTGCATACAATATTCTGCATATATAATTCAGCAAAAGCAAACACATGACTGACTTATTTCTGATTTCTGGGTAAACATGTCCAGTTTCATATTTTCAGTTTGTCCCCTTTTTATTTGATGAAAATATCTAACAACCATCTGGTCATTTAGATGAACATCTCCTGGATACAAGGCCGATATCTGGTTTATGGTAAGTCCTTTGCTTTTTTGATTCAAATAGAAAATACAATGGTGACCACAGGTGGTGGAGAAAAACTCCTGTAACTGAATACGGTTATAAGTAATGCAGTTAGCATTAATCTTCAAAAATTTCATAATAACTTGGGGAAATATTTCAGAATCTGGGGGAAATCCATACGAGTCAAAAAATTCAGCTTTTCCATGATCCGCAAGGTAAATGGCAATCCAATGCTTTCCGGGTTTATCATGGGGATCTGTGTTTACGACCATAAACAGAGGTCTAGCAGCCAACTTCTCCTTGGGCAGTTGATCTGAAGGGAATACATCCAGAAAATGGCTGCGTGTCAGTGCCCCAGATACAAGGGTGGTCCTGAGCTGCTCGGTGTCCAGAGGCTGCATGTCTGAACATGTCTATGGCTTAACTGTAGTCGTAAATGACTTGCCGGCGCATGTTAATTTCAATGATGTTATCAAAAACCGCATACACAATCATATTCACTGTATCTTGCAGCGGTTCGGCAAATCTTATTTCAGTCCTGAGGTTGCCTGTTTTGATGAGTGAATAGTGTCCTGTTGATTCCATATCAGGGCTTAGGTTGAATGCAAAAAGTGAATAGCCTTTAGCAAACTCTTCACGATCGACTAACAGGGCCTTATCTTTCATCCTCTTGTCTGCAGTTTCCACCAGTTGAAAATATTCTCTGACACAGTGACCATTAGCAAAATCAGGCTGCAGAGGCTTGCTAGGTATCTGCTCTCCATCCAGGTAAAGAGCCATGAAGTTAATGTTGTTATGTTTAAAATTAAAGGGGTTGTGTGTAAAGTTGCCACTGAAAGCTGCATTGTCCACAAATCCCAAAACAACCAATTTTGGCAGCTGTCCCAGAAACAGATTTTCCTGGTTGCAGACACGACTACCAGTAGGTATGCTGAACACCTTCATTTGAACCCGGTCGATTGGGTATTTTGCGTTGCTGGTCATCAAGGCCTCTGCATGACCCAGTCTGACTCCAGGGTTGACTTGAACTCTTTTCACAAACAATGATGCTGATAATATGGTGACCTTAAATTGATCACCATTGCTCATCAGACAAAAGTCATCCTTATTCCGTACCAACTTTATTTTCACATCAACCCCATTAATTAATAATTTCTCTTGAAAGAACAGATCTGCATGGATGTGCCCTAATAAATCAATCCTGCGGCTTCTGGTCGAGTAAGCAGCCCTTTTATTGAACCCCAAATTTGGGCCATCCAGAGCAGTGACTTCATGGTGACCGGGTGTGTCTTTATAGAACAGTCCAGCTGAAAATTGTGTTTTCAGGGTCTCGTCTCCGTAATTTAGTACGGTTTCGATAAAAGCTCGATATGGGTAACAGTTATTGCTCTGGCTAATCAGTCTGTCCCCACGGTGATGTCCACCTGACTGAACAAAGAAGCAATCGGTAGTTTACAAGGGCAACACGTGAATCGGCAGCCAGAGTTGTTCCATCATTTTTATGTATTTTACAGCTTAAGAAGAGGAGTGTGTTGTTGAGGTCCAGGTATTGATCATTTCCGGCAATCGAAAACTCAAGTGGAGCACTTTCTGACAATGCTGTGAGAGGCGGCACTTCGGCATAGTAGCTTTTTCAATGCTGGTTTGTGTTGGCGACAGTTGAAATACGTCCAGTTACGATTTTGCACATTCATCTGACGCACAGTGTACAAAAGCCATGTTTAGAATATATCACCAGAATTTTGCTTAGTTCTGGATCTTCTCTTGGTTGACTTTCTTTTTCTTTTGGCAGAGTGTCGAGCTTTTTCCTATTTGCTCTCTTCCTGGGTCGTGCAGGTGGCCCGAGCAGTGCTAGATGGGGTGTGTGTCTTTTCTCTTGACACCTCTCTTTATAACAATCATACCAGAACCTTCTTGTTGGGGTGTTGCAACTTTATTCATTACAGCACCTGCCACGTGACTCATGACATCATTAGCAATGCTTTTCGCTGCAGACTTGACATGAGGTTTAGCAATTTCTAGCCCACGCCTAAACAGAGGCACTGCTTTTCTGAAGAGAGCTTTAAAAATACCACCAATACCACCACCGTACTGGACCGGAAGACCATGAAACCCTGGTAGACCATTGCCAGCTTGTGTCTTGTAATCAGATGCGTAGGTCTGAGGATCTCCATAGTTTTTTGTTACAAGCATGTTTAAAATTGATAGATCTTGCTGGACGAAAATGCAACTTGATTATTACTTTACCATACTGGAACGGAACTGGTTTATTCTGGTCCGTCTTAATTTCAATCCTTATAGTATTGAAGCTTTGCACGGCGAGAGGTATGTAGTGTGGCTTTTCAAAAAATATGGTGACATTTGCACCGTCTTCACCTTTTATGTTTACACATCTCAGTAATGGCGCATGCGTATCTCCAACAAGTTGTGGTTCGATAATATCTGTATACACAAACATGGTGGAAAAACCAC